>NC_141547.1:41135000-41260000 GCF_021556685.1 Rattus norvegicus
GTGGCTGATTTTGCAGCCTCTGGTGACACTTCCAGTTCCGTGGGACGTGAGGTTTTAGTTGACGATGTCACTGTGAGAACGGTAGAGGAGACTGTAAAGACTATAGTGACCTGTTGGGTTTGCCCCTGTAGTCGAAAATTTAACATCCTTCAAACGCATGCCAAGGTCACGATGAGCCTGGCTTGTGCCTCGGGAGCAAGGCCTGCCGGAAGCAGGCGGAGACTCAGTCACTGACCAGCCTGCCCCTGCCCTGGCTAAGCCTTGCTTGCCCTCATGTTGCTCCTGTGCAGAACGGCATGTAGCAGCTAACACTGGGGCCAGTTGCCTTTACTCTATTTTCTATGATGAATACTTGTGGAGAAACTGTGACAAATCCATTGATCCTGATATTTTTATTGTTGGAGTCTTGTGGCTTCTCTGAATAATTTCTATTTGATTGTACTGTGTAGAGTTCATACACACTAGGGATATGTTAAAGAAGCTAAAATGCATAGTATAATATAGAATAGCAAAAAAATTTTTGTGAACAATTTATATAGAAGAGTGAGTTGTTTTTTAAGTGTTAGGCCATTTCTTTTAGGAACCTAAAACGTTTTAAGAGTTTTTTAAACATTCAATATTTTTAATTATGAGAGACATTTGTTACTAGAGCTGATTATTTCGGGTGTTCTAATTGGAATATTGATTTTCTTACCTCATATACCTCTAGAATGCCACATGTTCTGTTGGGGGTAAAATTGCACAATAAATGTCAAGTTATCTGTTAAATGTTTTAGCTTGACTGTTTTCTTTGTGTGTGTGTGTGTGTGTGTGTGTGTGTGTGTGTGTGTGTGTGTGTGTGTGTGTGTGCATGTTCACATGTGGGCTACATGTGTATACATTGTGGGGTCCAAGTTGATATCAACATTTCCTGTGTTTCTACCATATTATTTTGAGGCAGGGTCTCACAGTCAATCCCAGAACACACTGATGAAGCTAGTCATGCTGACTGGGGAATCCCTTGTCCCTGCCATCCAGACCCAGAATCACAGGCAGCCACCACCTTGGTGAGTCTAAATCCCCTCAGGTTGATAGTAACCATCACACAACCCAAGAAAAATCATAATAGGTGGTAGACGGTGGTGAGGAGTGAAGCAGTGCAAATACTTCTGTCATGAGATAAATGTGACGGTCTTTACTTGGACTGTGACATCACTAGGGGCCAGAGTGCAGACAGCACAGCATTACATGGGTGAAGCTTGACAGTACAGCAAGTGAACAAAGTGGACACACACACACACAACAAAACAACGGCTATTCTACAGCTCCACTTGTATGAAATAACCAGGAGAGTGACAGCCGCAGACAGGCACCGCTTAGAGTGCTTCTCAGCACACTGTTGAGCTGACTAAGGAGCCCAGTGTAAATGGTTATAACTCATACAGTACATTAACCCAGAGCCTGATATGCCTGGGAAGTGGCATACTTAGTCCTTAGCAAACTGTAGTGTAAGTCAATGGCTGCGTAACGTCAAAGAGAAAATGACAAGGATCTATTAACCATGAGAAGAATCCATGTTCCACTGGGCAACTTGTTTTCCAATGTGAATTCCTGAGAAGGGGAATTGGTCATAAAAGGCTGTGACTGTCAAAGACAGTTTGACCAACATTTACTGTCTCATCACTGTCAGTTAAAGCATCTTTCCTTACGAATTGGTGTCTACCAAATGCTGGCCGGGTCGCTTCTCTTCCTTTCCCTCTCCATTTTAAGATGTGTTAGTCAGAATTCACCCAAGCAGTCTTAGTGAGACCATGACTGGTGGTCAGCCAGCAGCTGCAAAGAACACCCGAGACTTGAGTGATGGATAAAAACGGGGCCTCAAAGTCCTCAAAACTCGTTACCCAGGCAGAGATGGGAGGGCGCTGACTGCTGGAAGGGACAAGGCCAGCAGCAGGACTGAAATTATAGAGGGTTCCCTGCTAGGAAATATGATCTCCATGACATCTGAGGAACACGGCAAGAAAGGAGCCAGATCGGGGATCACATTGCAACCTCCCTTTCCCATCCCACAGGAGATATGAGACAGACGGGAGGTTTCTCTAATTGAGCACACTGGAAACCTCACAGTGAATAATCCACTGTGTCCAGCCAGACCCCTCCCCCAACACAGCGAGGCAGAGGAGAGAGAAGATCTGGGGGGTGAGGACAGTGCCTGAAAGCTTTCTGTTTACTTCATTGAGGTCCTGAGAGCCACTTGGTCCTCAATCATTTGAGCAGTTGACAGTTGTGGATCATTAATTAAGTGCTATGGTCATTCCTTCATTCAGTCTTCGCAGCCCATGGGGAAGCTCTAATGTGCCCGCTCTGTGGCTACGGAAGCTGGAGGAGCTCCAGTGTGCAGATGGAGGAGGCTGACTCCACATCCATGCTTTTGTCCCCTCAGCCCTCAAAGACTTGAGCTGGAGAGATGGCTCAGAGGTTGAGTACACTGACTGCTCTTCCAAAGGTCCTGAGTTCAATTCCCAGCAACCACGTGGTGGCTCATAGTCATCTGCAATGGGGTCTGATGCCCTCTTCTAGCCTGCATGTGCACATGCAGACAGAGCACTGTGCTTAATAAACAAATCTTAAAAGAGACTTTCAAGGTGAGGATGTGATCATGAGACTAAACAATACCTTCCTATCTCCCCAGCTCTGACTGACCCAACAGAAATGCATCTTTCTCCGTGACCCCAAGGCTGAGGCTAACAATCGCAGGCATGCATATGAATATTGATGAGTTTAATGTTCATGGGCAGCCTTACGTTCATACCCAGAGGCCAACATAAGAATTAGCCTTGATGGTAAAGAAATATGCCAAACAACACAGTGAAACCTGCCTTTAGGAAATGTGCGTCGGGCAGAGCTGGAGAGAGCTCGGCCGTTAGTGCATGCTGCTCGTGCAGAGGACCTGAATTTGGTTCCCAGCACCCTACCCAAGTGGCTCACACCACCTGTAACTCCGGTTCAAGGGGATTCTGAGGCCTTTTTCTGGCCTCCTTGGGTACCCACACATGCACAGGCACAGGCGCATGCAAACGCACATAACATTTTTTAAAATGTTTTTATTTAAACTTGTCAAGAGTTAAAAACACCACAGTCAATAGTTGTTTAACTGCATTTTCAAGTTTTGTTCTCCGTCTTCGAAGTTCTGAATGTTCTCTTTCCATGTGTACTGTATTTTAGTGTTTCCGTGTCCTTGGGGTGGGGTCACTTCAGCTGGTCTGTAAAGTACCAAAATGACACTGTCCGTGTGGACAGACTAGAGAACCTGTTTTCAATCGTGTTACTGATAAAATACTTGCGTTCCAACTGTCTTTCCTTTACATAAATGCAGGAGTGGGGTTTGTGAGACTTGCTTGTTAACTTGTGGTAATCACAGTTTGAAGATTGAGCTGATTTTGTTTAAAAATCCTTTTTTCAAATCTTTTAAATACATTTTTAAATACACTGGGGTTTGAAGTCTGAATTAAAAGAATTCTCTCCGTAATCTCAGTGCTCAGAAAGCTGAGGCAGGGCGGGAATTGCTGAAACTTCAGTACAGCCTGGACTACACAGCAAGTTTCTGTGCTGATGCCACCCCCACCTCAAAGCAGTTAATCTGGGCTCAGCCAATAACGTCCCCAGAACACACATAAAAGGGCAGGCAGTGGGGGCTAGAGGAACGAGAGCCCCCGCTGCTCCTGCAGAGGACCCAGCACCCACATCAGACCACACCCTCACAGGCGCTCGTGACTCCAGCTCCCCGAGATCTGACACGTACTCCTGACCTCTGGGCACAGTCCTCACCTTCACACATCCACTCGTGTACACGTTCAGATACACATAACGTCTGTAAAGCCAAGCATGAAGGAGTATGCTTGCACTCTCAGCCCTAGGGAGACAAAGACAGGCGACCCCAAGGGACTTGCTGGCCAGCCTAGTCTGCTTAGAAAGCTCCACGTCACCGGGAGACCCTGTCTCAGAAATATGATGGCCGGCACCTGAGAAGATCCCAACGTCGCACAGACACAGAGCACATGCATACGTGCCTTCACAGCAAACAGCAGGCGTGCACTGTTTTGACAATTAAAAATGCAAGTACGGAAAGATGATATGAAAGCAGGGTGGGGGTGGGGCTGCTACTTTGATTAAACAAGGAAGGCAGGATAAAATGTGTCCGAAATAAAGTCTTATTCTTGTACTTAACAGTTGTCAGTTTTTAACAAATTGGGTTAAATCATGGTTTCAAGCTACAGCTTTGATGTAAACGCTCATCCTTCTTCACTCACACAGAAAAGATTGCTCTTGTTTCATGGCATCGCCCCTCCCTGGTTTTTTGTTTCTTTGTTTATTTTGTTTTGTTTTTGTTTGTAAAAAAATTAGTATTTGTCGAAACACAAGACTGTTACAGAATACCACTAATGAGGGCTGAGGTGCACTGGGCTGGCATGCAGGGAGCCCTGGGTGTGAGCGCCGCACTACGTAAACTGGGCTTCATGGTACATCCACCCTTGTAATCCCAGCACTCAGGAGCCGAAGCTCAAGGTCATGGCGAGCTCAGGGATAGCCTGTGTTAAATGAGTCCCTGCCTCAAACAGCATCACTAGTGCGAGTGGACTAGAATGGGTAGCAGCAGGAGGAATAAAGACATTGTAACTATTCGGCGGGTGTTTCTGTTAATCAGGTTCCGCCTCAATAGTGAGGCTTCAAGCACTTTTTACTTTCCATTAGAGTCTAGGAAAAAACTCAGATCGTGCTAAGAGAGGGGGACCAAGCAATAAGAATGTCTTATTTTCTAGTCTGTTTTTGTGGGGTCTGTTTCTGTGTTTCTGTGTGAGAATGCCTGAGTATGTATTTGTGTGCCTGTGTATGATTGCTTATATGTCTGTGTGTGAGAATGTGTGTGCCACAAAATGTGTGTCTGTGTATATGATTGTGCATGTGTGTGCATTTCTGTGTTACATACGAGAGTGTTTATGTGTGTGAATGTGTGTGTCTGTGTCTTGTGTGGGTATATGCCATTGTGAGTGTCTGTGAGACTCAACTGTGTGTGTAGTTATGTATGTAAAGGTGTGTGAGTGTACCTATGTGTTTGCTTCTGTGTCTTAGGAGGTTATGTATCTATATGTATGTCTTGTGTTTATATGTGTGAATGTGTGTGTTTGTGTTTGTGTGCCAATGTCTCACTGTGACTACGTCTCTGTGTTGAATGTGTGTGTATATCTGTGTGTACTGGTATATATTAGTATGTTTGTGTGAATATGTGTGTGTTTCTATGTTTGGTGGTGTGTCTGACTTAACTGTGTGTGTGTGTGTGTGTGTGTGTGTGTGTGTGTGTGTAGTGTGTCTGGCTGAACTGTGTGTGTGTGTGTGTATCTGTGTGTGATGGTGTGTCTGGCTGAACTGTGTGTGTCTGCAATCTGTGTGTGTGTGTGTGTGTGTGTGTGTGTGTGTGTGTGTAGTGGTATGTCTGACTGCACTGTGTGCTTCTGACTACTTGTGTAAACCCATTGTGTGAAGATTCTCTCTTAGCTGGCAACACAGAGGCGTACTCAGCACAATTACAAAACCAAAGAACTGCACTGACCATGGGACTTACCATTTTGTGCTCATTGCCTTTTGGGTTCTCATACATTCTAGGTAGGTGTTTCTTTCTGTAACTACAGAACATCAAAGCCCTAACTAGACATGTACTGCATCTCCTTAAGGGAACCTAAGCAGAGAATCCCTATGAGCCCCCAGAATCCATGGGAACCATAACTTTTCTAATAAGGACGTGTCTAACCCTGGTAAAAAGTTGGAAGCTATTTTTTCCCCACGCATCATCAACATGCAAACAGGAAATTACACGGGAAGAAAAGTAGCAATCTTCTATTTTGAAAAAATATTATTACTATGACATAAGAAGCAAAACTCAGAAACTTCTAGAACTTCCCAAACCCATGCTGTATACTAAACTGTACGCTGAACAAAATGACCCAGCCCCGTCCCTAAGGATGAGCTAACTAAATGTCTCCTGAGTGTCTCCCATTTTCCCTTGCCTCCCAGGAAGCCCCAGGCTGCATTCCGACTGCAGTCCCCTTCACCCACTTGTCTGGAACGCTTGGACTCTATCACTAGCCAGGGACTTCCTTCTGTTCTTTGTATTTATCGGCACGGATCTATTTCTTGTGCTTTCTCTTAAGTGTGTTCAAACACTTTCCAGAACCTAAGCTAAGCTGTAGTAGTCAGACCCCTAAACTAATGTCAGAAGTGAGACCGCTCCTCACTCTTCCCTGCTACCTACCCTCAACTCTTAAGCCACTAACAAAAATGCCTCCAGCTGTTTGTACAGCTTCTTCTGGCTTGTCAACCATGACAAGCTTTCCTACCAGGCTTCTGTATCCATATCTGTGGTGAGGAGAGTCTGAGCCAGGAGGTCGAAGCCACCTGCCTGGGAGATGGTGGGTCTGAGCCCTCCGCACTGGAGCCCTGGCTGAAGGCCTCAGAATGGAGCGAAGCTGCACCAACCCCTGTTGTCTGAGGAGCTAGGGATGAAGCAACTCCAGGAGAGAGAAATAGCTGTGCTCCCCGCTGCTGAGGGTCTCGGGGCTGGGAGTTAGTCTAACTTGACAGATATGAGACTAATTTTGACTTTGAAGGTCAAGACCCTTTTCCTACATGAAAGAATACACTAGGGTTTCCAAGAACCTCTGAGGTTTCTTAAAGACTTACTCCGTGGTCCCGTGTTAGGAATGCTACCAGAACCTTCTCTGAGAAGAGCCATTTTTTTTCACTCTGGGGCTTGAACCCAGGGCTGTACTAGGCGTACTGTCCTCACCACAACCACGACCTCTTTTCCTTGGGCATTATCCTATGGTGTTTAATTTCTTTCAACATGTGCTGGAGAGATGGCTCGGTGGTCAAGAGCACAGACTGCTCTTTAAGATGTTCTGAGTTCAATTCCCAGCAACCACATGGTGGCTCACAGCCATCTGTAATGGATCTGATGCCTTCTTCTGGTGTGTCTGAGGACAGCAACAGTGTATTCATATAAATAAAATATTTTTTTTCTTTCAGCACTTGCACATAGTATAAGAATGCATTGTAGCAAGAGATGGTGTTCTAGAATATTATAATGCTATGCCCACACTGCCATCCAGAACAAGGGCATCAGAAAGACATGGCTGAGACTCTCCATAAACAGAAATTCTGCTCATAAACAGCCGTGTGTTATAATCAAGAGGAAACAGTTCAAGGATCTCCGCAAATCCTAAACTCTGATACACAGACCATCTCAAAATTATGCCATGCCTCAGTCTCAGAGAATCACTAGTATTAAAAAGCGACACATCCTCCACAAAAGACACAAGGGAATGTCTTAAAGGACAACTATTCCGTGCTGGGAGCATCCTTCTCAATTTTTTGGTTTGTTTTAGCCAGACAAGCATGCCCATTTTTACTGTCAACAGGCATCCACCGCAGGCGCTGCCACAGCCGCTCCCTGCGTTCCCTTCCTGAATTGGCTCTCTTCCCTCTTCCAGCAGAGAGCAGATGAAGTCTGAACTTTCACCCTGGGCCGTGGTATCCGTTCTGTGAGCAGCTGTCTCCATTGCCTAAGTAGTTAGCACCTAACCAGGAAAATGCTTGGGGGACCTTTAAAATTTAAAATCATGCCACCCGTGTGTGTGTGTGTGTGTGTGTGTGTGTGTGTGTGTGTGTGTGTGTGTGATCTTTAACATATACTACAAACAACTAGACAAATCAAATGAGACAAAATCATTGTCTCATTATTATTTTTTTTCTTCCAAACTTCTGTGCAAGTGGTCACTCTCTGGCCCTGGTCCTGTGAATCCAGATGTTTATCTCCAGGAATAAGGTGGACAGGATACAGGAAGAGTCCTGTAACTGTAGATGCACAGGATACCTTTTAACCGTCTCTACTTGGGATCAACCCTGAGGCCTCTGCTTAGAGAAAATCAAATGGCTCCTGAAATGCCAGGTCTTGGTGAGCAGGGACATGAGTCTTGGTGCCAGGCATGGCTTGGTTTCTTCCATAAACAGCTCATAACTAATATGAGGGTGCCGTAGCGCACAACAGGCTGTAGTTACACTGGTCACAGCTTGTCTTATGGCCTAGAAAACGCTGAGAGATGGGGTGAGAGGTTACGATGGGTGGGGATCTGGGAAGAGTGAGGGGGGCAGTAGGGGGTGCAGTAGGGGGTTAATGTGGTCAAAATATATTGTATGCTCATATGAAACTGTCAAAGAATTAATCAAAATAATATATTTTAAAGTGATACATACTCGTATCTATGTTGGAAAACGCAGTCTACAGGGCTAGAGAGATGTCTCTTAAGCACTTGCTTCTCTTTCAAAAGATCAGAGTTCGATTCCCAACACTTGATGATTAGCCCCCTGGAACTGAAGTTTTACATCCCCAGAACAATTTACACAAGCGTTTGTGGTGGTTTTATTCTTAATTTCCTAACCTTGGGCCTATCAAGCAGCCTTTCGAGGCTGAATAGCTCAAAGCTGTGGTACACCCCACAATAGAAGTGGTGGATAGTGAAGGACGACCATGGGAATAAGCCACTGAGTCACAAGAGGACATGGCAGGAGAGAAGACAGTTGTGGAAAAGTCGGGATTATAGGGACAGGAAATGGGTTGGGAGTTGTGAGGATCTGGAGAAAGGCAGGGATGAGTAGAGGGTCAGAGGACACTCAGGGCACTGAGATTCCTGTGTGGAGCTATGATGGAGGCTGAGCTTGGGGTTGGGTGGGTCTGTGACCTCAACAACTTGGGAGGCTGAAGCAGGAGAACGGCAAGGTCAAGGCCAGGTTGGGTTACATCTTGGTGGTAAGTCACTTGCCTAGCATGGGCAGGATCTAAGGCTCACTCCACAGTACAAGGAAGGAAGGACGGGTGAGCTATGTCGTCATGCACAAGAGCAGAAGTGACCCTAAAGTAAATTTATGTTTATGAACATCATGTCAGTGTAAGTCCGTTAGTTGGACAAGAATTCCATCCCAGAATGAGCTGTCGATAATGGGTTAAAGCCTTGTAAGTGGGGGCAAGGCAGTGGAGGTTACAGGGAAACTAATTAGTTCTTTAACTTATTCAATGAACCCACAACTGTTCTAAAAATAGCACGCGCATGCGCACGCGCACACACACATACACATACATATACATATATATACATATACACACATATACATATATACATATAAACACACACATATACATACATACATATAAACACACACATATACATACATACATATACACATACGCACATATACATACACACACATATATAATATATATAATTTTTTTTGCTCCAAGCATGCTCATGTTTAAAGGACTGCTTGGTTGCTAAGCCATTCTACTACCGTTGGGTGGTGGGCAGTTATGGCGGTTGATAGCAGCTTCAGAGCCTGCAGTCTGTGACGGGAGAAGAAACTGCTCACGGTCCTGAGGATGCAGTGAACAGCCACAGGACCAGTCTCTAAACGTTGACAGAAAACAGGAACGAGAACTCACGGCAATTCTTCAGTGTGTGAGTTGGACGGTGTGTGTGTGTGTGTGTGTGTGTGTGTGTGCATGTGTGTGTGTGTCTGTGTGTGTGTGTTCTCGCATGTCTGAGGTGTGTGTCTGTGTCTCTGTGTGTGTGTCTCTGTGTGTGTGTGTGTCTGTGTGTGTGTGTGTTCTCGCATGTCCGAGGTGTGTGTGTGTGTGTGTGTGTGTGTGTGTGTGTGTTCTTGTGTGTCCGCGTGCACGCCTGTGTGTTTTGACTGACAGTGGACATCTTTAACCCCGTGAAGTCTGCCCTCTCACTGTGATGGTCTCACACTGCCCTTCCAGTTCCCATCCCTATCCTTTATGCTGCTACTGTGGCCTGTTTTAATTTCCTCAGGTTTTTATAGGATTTTAATTCAAATCCCTTGTGATTAAAGAATATATTTGGTGTGATTCGAGCCCTGTTAATTTCATTAAGAATTGTTTTCATAACCAAGCAGATGGTCTGCATGGGAAGATTTCCACTTGCCCTTCAGAAGGCGGCTGCCTTGGGAGGGAAGGTGCTGGCGATGTCAGACGAGGGGCTGTGGCTGTGTCGCTCATCCTGTGCCCCCGTACACTTCCTGACTACTTACTCATTCTGCCAAGTGTTGCATGTGGGCGTCTTGGGATTTTCTCCGTTTCTCTTTTCAATGCCATAACTTTTGCTCCATGTGTTTTGAGATCCTGCATTCAGACAAATATTTAGGATTGCTTTGTTCTCCCGAAAAATTAACCCCTTTATTTTGAGGATAATTTTTATCCCTGATAATTTAAAAAATGTACCCTTCCTGATAGTACTATATGCATTCTTCCTTTCTCTTTTCTTCACCCACCTCCTACCCTAGAAAGTTTTTGGTTTGATTTTGGTTTGGGTTGGGGTTTTTTGTTTCTTTGGTTGTTTGGTTGTTTTGTTTTATTTTAGATTTATTTTATTATATATACAGCATTCTGCTTGCATATATGCCTGCAGGCCAGAGAGGGTACCAGATCTCATTATAGATGTTTAAGAGCCACCCTGTGGTTGCTGGGACTTGAACTCAGGACCTCTGGAAGAGCAGGTGGTGTTCTTAACCTCTGAGCCATCCCTCCAGCTCCTGCTTTTAGCTTTTTTGGGTTTTTGGTTTTTTTTGGTTGGTTTTGTTTGTTTTGTTTTGTTTTGTTTGAGACAGGCCCCCATGGCCCTGGCTGGCCTTGAACTCACCATGTAGCAGAGCTAGTGTTGAACTCCTCACCCTCTTGTCTTTACTGCCCCAGTGCTAGAATTACAAGTGTGTGCCACCATGCCCAGGCTTTCATATCGTACCTTGGTGCTACGATAGGGTAAGTTACGGTGGTTTTTATGGACATCGTGTAATTGGAGCTTGTTTTCATCTGATGATCTCTGTTGCTGACTGTTTAGACCATTTAGTGTGAATATCAACCAAGTTCCATTTTACATTGTTTTTTCTTTCTTTTTGAGATAGGGTTTCTCTTTGTGGCCCTGATTGTCATGGAACTCCCTCTGCAGACCAGGCTGGCCTTGAGCTCATAGAGCTCCTCCTGCCTCTTCCTCCTCAGTGCTGGGATCAAAGGTGTGAGCCGCCACCAACTGGCTGACACACTTTATTTGTGAGACAGTTTTGTGTAGCCCAGGCCATCTTCGAACTCCCTGTATAATTGCAGATGATGTTGAAGTTCTGATCTTCCTGCCTCTACCTCCCAAGTTCTAGAGTTACAGGCCTCAGCCACCAAACTTAATGTATGGAGTACGTTACACAAGCACTCTGTCTGGTGAGCTCCACCCTAGCCCTTTGTTCCTGTTTATTGACTAAGAAGACACAAAATGAGCCAAGACGATAAAGTGTTGAGATTGACTGAGCCAGCACGCTGGAACCTCTCCCAGCAGGAGTGGACTATTTCTAATAACAGTTACCTTGAAGGAACATGAACTTATTTCGATTTCTTCTTTACATCCGTTTAGTTGGGAGGGGGTCTCTCTGTATCAGTGTGCACACGTGGAGGCCAGAGGACAACCTATGGAAGTCTGTTCTCTCCCTTTACCATGCAGGATCTAGTGATCAGACTCAGGCTGTCTGGCCTGGTGGCATGTGCCTTCACCCGTTCATCCATGAGTCTATGGATTCTTTTGCGATCCCTTTCCTGAAATGGCTGGGGAGCCAGCTATGAAAAGAAGCCACACACAAGCACACATCTGATCACAGCGTTCCTTCTTTTTAACCCAAAAGAAAATAACCTGCTTACTCATCCACCAAATTCATCAGCCTTGGATTCACTAGTTTTGACTGCTTCCAAGAAACAATCAGGTTTATCTTCAGAAGATGAAGCTACCCATCATTTCATCAAGTCTCTTTTTAAACAGTAAGGATCGGATCCGAACACTCGCATCAACTGTCAAGCAGGTGCTCGGAACAGGCCGGAGAAAATGGCAGCGGTGAAAATGGCAACATTGTTGGAATACGTTTTAAGCCAGCTGTCAGGATGGGCTCTTGCTACTCTCCTGCTTGGGGGGATCAGGCAAGGAGACAATGATCTGATATTTGCTAAAAACACCATTGACATTTTTAACACTCACATTCTGGAAACCTTATCTCCCAAATAAAGGAGGGAAGGATGCCTTCCTGTTGGAATTTGGATCTTAACTGCCCCTCTCGGCAAAAGAAGCTCTCGTGTGTTGAAGGCTTGGTCCCCATACATCAGCCAGTGTTTGGAGGTGGGTGGGCCCTTTGGAATGTGATTGGGGCATGTGTGTTTGATGGGTTAAGTCACTTACGCTTCAGAGCTTTATGGAAGGATCCTTTGTCATAAAAGTAACAGAGAAGCAAGTAACTGCCCACCTTCGGTTCTCCACCACCACAGTCTGCCTCTATCTGTGTTCAAAAGCAATGGAATCAATCAGCTGACCAGACTCGTACCTCTTAGATTGTGAACGAAAGCCAATGTTCATCTCAGGCTGTCCACACCACGCATTCTGTCAGTGATACACATCTAGCGCACACTCTCTCTAAATAAGAGAAGTCATGATGGTTTTTTTTTTAGAACAATCTTTCCGTTTTACAACCACAATCAGGATCTGTACAGGACTCTGAATTTACTGAAGGAGAGGAGAGGCTCCTGCATCTGCTGGACATCCAGACATGGAAAATTTAGTCCTTGGTACCGAAAGCACAGTGCATGAGCCAAGAGCTTGATGGGACACAGGCTTCCTCCTCATCTACTAAACTTGCAAATGTCCCTTTAACGGGATTCCCAAGTGATTTCTAAGCAGGGTAAAGTTTGAGGAGCAAGGCTCTAGCTGGTCCTTCAAAAGACATAATTTGCAATACCAATGAAATAGTGAATGAAGATCAAGATTTGATTTCTTTTCTGATAATAATGACTGTCCTTACGTAGAAAAGGTTAATTCCAGAATTATGTCAGAATGTAAACCTCCAAGAAGGCTGCAGCGGAGTTTATGTGGACGGGGGACATCGACTGAACGACTCCCCCTGTAATCTGAAGACATGCGCAAGCATTCGTGGTGGTTCTGTTGTGACACCAGGCCAGGCTTCAGGACACTACATGTCCCAGGGGTCTCAGAGAAGGGAAGAGAGCTGGGGATTTCTTGGAGGACCCCAGACAGGCTTGGGCAGTGTGTGAGTTCCACCGAACAAATAAGGTGAGAAGCAGCTGTAACTCCATTTCCCTTCTGGAGTAAGCGGGGAAATTCTGGATCACATAGAACCACCTACACAGCTTTGAACCGCTCCCACGTGAGTTGGACATCCTCCTTCCTTCCTTCCTTCTAATACCAAACCACCTAAAAGCTACATCTCAAATCCAGTAAAAGAAATGACAATAAAAACAGGTTGGGGGAGCTGGAGAAATGGCTCAGCATTTAAGAGCACTGACTGTTCTTCTAGAGGTCCTGAGTTCAATTCCCAGCAACCACATAGTGGGTCACAACCATCTGTATTGTTTTTATTGATTATTTTATTTATTTACATTCCAGACGTTGTCTCCCTCCCAGTCCCCCGTCCCACAGTTCTTCGTCCCATCCCCCTCCCCTGCCTCTGAGAGGGTGGTCCAAATGCCCTGCATCCCCTTCTCTGGGGCTCAATTCTCTTACAAGAATTAGACACATGCTCTCCAACTGAGGGCAGACAAGGCAGCCCTCTGCTACATATGTGCCAGGAGCCTTGGATCAGCCTGTGTCTGCCCTTTGATTGGTGGTTTAGTCTCTGGGAGCTCCCAGGGGTCCGGGTTAGTTGAGACTGCTGGTCTTCCTGTGGGGTTGCCATCTCCGTCAGCTCCTTCAATTCTTCCCCTAACTCTTCATAGGGGTGACCAATGTCAGTCAGATGGCTGGCTGTAAGCATCTGTATCTGTCTCGGTGAGCTTCTGGTAGAGCCTCTCAGAGGACAGCCATGCTAGGCTCCTGTCTGTAAGCACAACATAGCATCAGTAATAGTGTCAGGCTTTGGTGCCTCCCCTCCCCATGAGATGGATCTGTAATGGGGTTCAATGCCCCCTTCTGGTGTGTCTGAAGAGAGCAGCAGTGTACTCACATCCATAAAATAAATAAATCTTTTTAAAAAAAGAGGTTTGGGGGGTTTTGAATTAATATCTGTACTGAGAGAGGATAAATCACAATTCAAAATGCTACGAAGAAGCAATATCTTGACAACACATTTTGAAGGAAACAGGCTAAATACATAGAGCTACGGTAGACATTATCAACATTGTTCCAAAATGGAACCCATTGCAGTTCTCCAGACCCGACAGATACATGGCCAGTGCTGTCCATCTGTTCAGTGTCGAGGGACAGTTTGTTTTATTTTACAAGAAAGAGGAATTCTGAGGAACGACAGTGCGCCCCACCAGCCCCTCCAGAGCATCAGTTCTGAGCCTTCCTAACGCTACGACCCTTTAATACACTTCCTCATGTTGTGGTGACCCTGACCATCAAATTATTTTTGTTGCTACTTCATAACTGTAATTTTGCTTCTGATATGAATCATAATGTAAATATTACTGCAGGTAGTTTGCCAATGAGAACGGGCACTCTGGATTAAGGGTGCATCACCTGACCAGACATAACCAGCAAGCCAGTGAAGAGCAAACACAGCCAGTAGCAGGAGTAGAGTTCTCAGGGCAAGACTATGGTACAGGGACCAAGTTTTCAAAGACTTTAAACACACGTTCTCTTTCTCTCCTGAGAAGGTTCGCTCCTCATCTGAGCAAAAGGAGTTCAAAATTAAGGCTCTGAACTTCTTAGTTTTATGACACTCAAATGTCTTTAATTATCTCCAGATGAAAAGTAATCTGTCCTTTCTTTCTTTTTTTTTTTTTAAAGATTTATTTATTTATTATATATAAGTACACTGTAGCTGTCTTCAGATACACCAGAAGAGGGCATCGGATCTCTTTACAGATGGTTGTGAGCCACCATGTGGTTGCTGGGAATTGAACTCATGACCTCTGGAAGAGCAGTCGGGTGCTCTTAACCGCTGAGCCATCTCTCCAGCCCTAATCTGTCCTTTCTTATTAAGATTTCATTTATGAAATCTATAGATCTGGAAAAGAAGTGGAAGATATATATGTAAGAAGTTTAATGCTCAATACTTTTCTTGTCCATCTTCTTTATACAAAATTGGGACAATTTTGAATAATGCATCTTAGTTTCGTAGTACTTTTGTTTACAAAGGAATCCTGGGAACCTTTAAACATGTTTTATATGTCAGTGTGTCTGGCTGTGTACAGATATGCACACATGTATGTGAGGGCGTATGTAGATCAGAAGGCTACATTTGATCCCCAGAGACAGAGTTACTGGTATCATAATCTACCCAAGATGGGTGCTATGACCCAACTCAGGTCCTCTGCAAGAGCATCAAGGGCTGCCATCTGTTCAGCCACATCTCTAGTCCCAAATCTCGTGCACGTTTGAAAACTGAAAAAAACTAATACATATTTATTGAAGTATTTCTTGGCCTCCTATCTCAGTTCTGAAACTTTGCAGTAATACGCTACATTGTCCAGTGTACCTTGTTCTGCCTCGGTCACGACCACCTGCCACTTCGCACTCTCTGTATACTGCACTACACGTGAGACCAACAGAGACTTCCAAAGGCTGTGACGAGGTGCTTTTTCCTCATCTGTGGGCGTTATCTCCTAAGACCCTCAGGACATCTCAGAGAATCCCGACCTCTGTATACATCATGCTTCCAGTGGGAAGAGATGAAAAGTACTGACCTTATTGGTGTTTTATGCCTGTAATCCCACCTCTTAAGGTGGGCGCGGTGAGAAAAGGTTGCAGAGCGAGTTTCAGGTCAGCCTGAGCTGGAACATAGCGCCTGTCTAACAAAGTAAAAGGAAAAACCTACTCAGAGTGTAGCCAGGAATTATGCTGGCTTCACGAAGTGATGGTTGTGGGTTCTCCTCCAAGATCCAGGACTTCACTAGCCCCGGGGAGTGGGCTGTGTTTCCGGAACCAGGAATGGTTTCTGTCTTGTTGGGCAGGTCTTCGGATCAATTAGAGGGCGATTGGTTTCTGCCAATAGTGTGCTACTATTGTGGCATTAGATTCACGTCCTATGGTGATCATCGTTGTGGTTGATGGGCATCATAGAGAGGTGTAGGACGGATTGATTGCTTCCCTCCTTTGGAAGGCAGCATGGTGCCTTCTGGTGCCATGAAAGCTAGTCCTCGGGGAGTGAGTTTCCGGTCAGTTCCAGCTCTGGGGCTTCTGGGTTCTGTCCTTGAAGTACGATTTATTTTTCTGCAATACTTACCTTCCACCTCTGGGAGGCAACCGAGGACAATAGTTTATGTCCTAGGGTTTTACTGCAGTGTAGGGAGCTGCGAAGCCCCAAGCCCCAAAGATGGCGCGGGTTTCTGCCTTCCACCTTCCCGATGGTGAGCACTCCAGGAGATAAACAAGTCCTTATTTGGCTAGGCCCGCTCAGCCTGGTCGCTTATGCATAGATACAGCCTACCCGCTATCCCCAGTAGCTTGCTAGGATTGGCCAGAGCTAGTTATTTAAGTGTGGTGTGGGGGTTCCCCGTGGTCAGAAGCTTTTACAAGATTCCTAAATAAACTGCTTGAAGAAGACCTTCGCTGGTCATGTCTTCCTTGCTGGTCGAGGTTGGGCACGACACTGCTGTGAACAGAAACCATGACCAAGGCAACTCTTATAAGGATGACATTTAATTGGGGCCGGCTTACAGTTTCAGAGGTTCAGTCCATTATGATCAAGGCAGGAACATGGCAGCATCCAGGCAGATGTAGGACTGGGGAGCTAAGAGTTCCACCTCTTGTTCAGAAGGCAGCTAGCAGAAGGCTGACTTCTAGGCAGCTAGGACAAGGGTTTGAAGCCCACACCCACAATAACACACCTATTTCAACATGGCTACACCTCCTTATAGTGCCACTCCCTGGACAAACATATACAAACCATGACAGTCTATGTCTGGAGAACCTCATGGAGAACCCTGATCAACAACTCAAAAGGCACCTCCTGCCTGGTGTTGTGGATTTTATTAGATAAGCTAGGGCTCTTGGGGGAGAATTGTTAGCCCATACAGGAAGATGCCATTTAAGCTAATATGTATACAGAGTCTCATATGTATTATATGTAACCTTTACGTAATCTTAGGTAGATGAATGATGTCCCGTATGACTTCTTCAGATGTCTTTATTTTGTCACCTCCCTCTTTCTTCTGTATTTATCTCCCACCCCCTCCCCAATTAAAGTCCCACCTGTTTTCCCATCTCTCCTCTCAAGTCACTCGTAGCTCGCTCTTCCCTCCCTTGCTTCTCTCCCACCCCTCACAGGCGCTGTCCACTCTCCCACCCCTCACAGGCGCTGTCCACTCTCCCACATCTCACAGGCACTGTCCACTCTCCCACCCCTCACAGGCGCTGTCCACTCTCCCACCCCTCACAGGCGCTGTCCACTCTCCCACCCCTCACAGGCGCTGTCTACTCTCCCGCCCCTCACAGGCGCTGTCCACTCTCCCACATCTCACAGGCACTGTCCACTCTCCCACCCCTCACAGGCGCTGTCCACTCTCCCACATCTCACAGGCACTGTCTACTCTCCCACATCTCACAGGCGCTGTCTACTCTCCCACACCTCACAGGCGCTGTCCACTCTCCCACCCCTCACAGGCGCTGTCCACTCTCCCACATCTCACAGGCACTGTCCACTCTCCCACCCCTCACAGGCGCTGTCCACTCTCCCACCCCTCACAGGCGCTGTCCACTCTCCCACCCCTCACAGGCGCTGTCTACTCTCCCGCCCCTCACAGGCGCTGTCCACTCTCCCACATCTCACAGGCACTGTCCACTCTCCCACCCCTCACAGGCGCTGTCCACTCTCCCACATCTCACAGGCACTGTCTACTCTCCCACATCTCACAGGCGCTGTCTACTCTCCCACACCTCACAGGCGCTGTCTACTCTCCCACCCCTCACAGGCGCTGTCTACTCTCCCGCCCCTCACAGGCGCTGTCCACTCTCCCACCCCTCACAGGCACTGTCCACTCTCCCACCCCTCACAGGCGCTGTCCACTCTCCCACCCCTCACAGGCGCTGTCCACTCTCCCACCCCTCACAGGCGCTGTCCACTCTCCCACCCCTCACAGGCGCTGTCTACTCTCCCGCCCCTCACAGGCACTGTCCACTCTCCCACCCCTCACAGGCGCTGTCCACTCTACCGCACCTCACAGGCGCTGTCCACTCTCCCACCCCTCACAGGCACTGTCCACTCTCCCACACCTCACAGGCACTGTCTTCTCTCCCCCAACCCTCACAGGCACTGTCTTCTCTCCCCCCCCCCCCACAGGTACTGTCTACTCTTCTGCTTTCTGCACTTATAGCTGAGGACTTGGAGCTAGGGAGCACAGGCGAGAGAGAAGGGGAAATTCTGAGTCTGGGCTACCTCACTCCTGTGACCTTTCCTGGTAGCATTCAGCCACATTCGCATTTCACGATTGTGTTTTCTTTCTAATTGAATAGTGTCCCATGGTTTAGATGGACCATGTTTTCAGCAGCAGCTATCGTGAAGACATGTCTAAATGAATGGAAGGATTACACTCGCAGATAAATGTAGTTCTCCTCCCTCCGGAAAGACATTTGTTTTTGCAATTACAGAAAACCACAACTGATGGAAACTCAGAGACTAAGAGATGGTGTGGTTCCAACTGAGAATCTCTAACGTAATTCCTGCACCTTCATTGAGGAAGAGGGGGTGGAAATACTGTAAGAGCCAGAGAACAGAAAACGTACGGAGAGATTGTGTCTCCTAGAAATGCAAAGTCTCATTAACACAGATGCCCAAGCAAGACCTGAACAACGGCGCTGCCAAGAGACACGCTAACAGGGCAGGAAGAGAGCTCATGGCCTCAAGCCTAGGACTCCAGACAAGTCAGGAGAGCTGAGAGTAGGAGAAACAATCTTCCTCAGGGAATAGACCTCCAATTGGTTACCGATACCACGTGACCAGCTCCGAGAGTATATACAGTTATGTATTTAGGACTCTGTGTGTGTGTCTGTGTGTGTGTGTCTGTGTGTCTGTGTGTGTGTGTCTGTGTGTCTGTGTGTGTGTGTGTGTCTGTGTGTCTGTGTGTGTGTGTCTGTGTGTCTGTGTGTGTCTGTGTGTCTGTGTGTCTGTGTGTCTGTGTGTGTCTGTGTGTCTGTGTGTCTGTGTGTCTGTGTGTCTGTGGCAATTAAAGAAAAATGTCATGAATCTGAATCTGAAGGAGCAAAGGAGGAATCATGAAAGAACTGGATGGAAAGGTAAATGAAAAGGGGAAATGTTGTAATTATAATTTCAAACAATACGTTATAAAAAAGGAAATCTGCCAAAAATAATCACTAGGCAGAGATTCCGCTCCCTGGTAGAGCATGTGCCTAGCATAAGCAAAGGTCTGGGTTTGACGCTTAGTGTCGCAATACTTAATGAGAGAACTACAATGTGGTTTTTGTTGTTGTTTGTTTGTTTGTCTTTGGAAAGAGATCCATCTCACTGGTGCACAGACAGGCAATCCTCCTGCCCCAGTGTCCTCACCAAGAGGATTACAGATGTGAGCTACTACACTCTACTCAACACTACAGCTTAATAGGCCTCCAGGCATAACCTACCCTTGGACCTTGGACCTGTCCGTTGTCAAGTAAACTGGTGACTGACCAGAACTGAGACAGTGCCACAGCTGTGATAGCTGAGCTGTCACTCAGCAACTGAAGAGCAGGTGGAGGTTAGACATGGGCATCCAAGTAAAGTTTCACGTCCTGAGTGGGGTGAGGCAGGGGAGTGATGTCCTCAGACAATTTGCAATGTGAAATGTCTC
This sequence comes from Rattus norvegicus, assembly GCF_021556685.1. Classification (NCBI taxonomy): domain Eukaryota; kingdom Metazoa; phylum Chordata; class Mammalia; order Rodentia; family Muridae; genus Rattus; species Rattus norvegicus. Next base: position 41,154,874 of record NC_141547.1, read on the forward strand.
TGGGATTTTGCATTTAATGTTTTTGGTTATTTTAAGCAACAAAACCCCTTGAAAACAAGCCACAAGGAGAGAGGGTTACTGCATTGTCTTACTAAACTGCTTTCTTTCCAGGCTGACAAAAGTCTCTCATTAGATCTTGCTGTTTGGTAATTGTGACAAAAATACTTGAGAAACAATTTAAGTGGGGTTAGGGTTTATTCTGGCTGATGGTTTCAAAGGCTTCAGCCTGTGGTCGGCTCGATCCATTGCTTTCTGGGGTATTATGACATAGAGCATTCTGGCATGTAGGAGCAAGGTAGCTGACCTCATGGAAGACAGGAGGCAGGGTCAGAGAAGGGCCAAACAAGACACTCCCTTTAAAGGCATGGCTCTGGTGGCCTACCCCTTTAACTGGGCCCCACCTCCTAACAGCCATCTAACCTCCATGATCCAATCAACACTCAATAGCACCAACATGGCGAGGGGCATCTTTTAGAGAACAGTGGTTGGGGGCCGTTTTATATCCAAATCCTAACAGCCATGCTTCCAGAGGTGGAAAGATGGGGTCAAAGGGCATGGCTATCCTTTAGGTACTTCATATCCACTACAAAACTGTCCTCCGTCATGAATTGCGCATGCATCATCAGCATGTTAGATTGTCTTCAGACAGTTTGCCATGTGAAAATTAGTGTGAATTCATTTAAAAGATTTGATAGATCTATTTTTACACCAGATGTCTGGTGACCATCTGCAGGGTTCCCTTCTTGTGCAGTCCTGCATAGTGTGTCTTTTCTCCTCCTTCTCTCCTCTAGAGCCAACCATCAAGCATGAGATATTATTCCAGCTTGGTCAGTTACACAATACCTCATCCCCAGGGGCAGCTCTCGAGAACCTTACATTCTGGTGTGGATCAACAAAAGGAAACCATGAAGTGCCATGGCCAAACCAATCAGGGACAAGACTCAGGAGGTGGGAGAGGGAGAGGGCTTGCTGTTTGGTACGGGAAAAGCGTCACTGACGAAGCAGCAATGGAATAAACATTTGAAGCAACAAGGCAGGTGGTATAGGTGTGTGCAGACCATTTCAGGAAGTGCATGTGAGCAGAGGACACACAGGAAAAAAGCAGAAAGGAGGCCAGCCTCTGAAACATGTGTTTTTTTGTTTGTTTGTTTGTTTTTTTGATTTTTTTTTGGTGCAGCAAACTTTATTGATGATATTCAAGAGAGAAGGGAGGGCTCTCTAGGCCCCTCCTGTTATTATGGGGGTCTGGGATGAAATTGTGAGGGAGATGCTCAGTGTTGGGGCTGAGTTGGGATGGGGACTCCTCAGCAACTGAGGGCCTCTCTCTTGCTCTCAGTATCCTTGCTGGGCTGGGGTGAGTGGTCCAGGGTTTCTTACTCCTTGGAGGCCATGTAGGCCATGAGGTCCACCACCCTGTTGCTGTAGCCATATTCATTGTCATACCAGGAAATGAGCTTTACAAAGTTGTCATTGAGAGCAATGCCAGCCCCAGCATCAAAGGTGGAAGAGTGGGAGTTGCTGTTGAAGTCGCAGGAGACAATCTGGTCCTCAGTGTAGCCCAGGATGCCCTTTAGTGGGCCCTCAGACGCCTGCTTCACCACCTTCTTGATGTCATCATACTTGGCAGGTTTCTCCAGGCGGCAGGTCAGATCCACAACGGATACATTGGGGGTAGGAACATGGAAAGCCATGCCAGGGAGCTTCCCGTTCAGCTCTGGGATGACCTTGCCCACAGCCTTGGCAGCACCAGTGGATGCAGGGTGATGTTCTGGGCTGCCCCACGGCCATCACGCCACAGCTTTCCAGAGGGGCCATCCACAGTCTTCTGAGTGGCAGTGATGGCATGGACTGTAGTCATGAGCCCTTCTATGATGCCAAAGTTGTCATAGATGACCTTGGCCAGGGGGGCTAAGCAGTTGGTGATGCAGGATGCATTGCTGACAATCTTGAGGGAGTTGTCATATTTCTTGTGGTTCACACCCATCACAAACATGGGGGCATCGGCTGAAGGGGCGGAGATGATGACCCTTTTGGCCCCACCCTTCAGGTGAGCCCCAGCCGTCTCCATGGTGGTGAAGACACCAGTAGACTCCATGACATACTCAGCACCAGCATCACCCCATTTGATGTTAGCGGGATCTCGCCCCTGGAAGACGGTGATGGGCTTCCCGTTGATGACGAACTTCCCATTCTCAGCCTTGACTGTGCCGTTGAACTTGCCATGGGAAGAGTCATACGGGAACATGTAGACCATGTAGTTGAGGTTAATAAAGGGGTCATTGATGGCAACAATGTCCACTTTGCCAGATGCAGAGCCGAAGGCAGCCCTGGTAATCAGGCGCCCAATACGGCCAAATCCATTCACACCGACCTTCACCATCTTGTCTATGAGACGAGGCTGGCACTGCACAAGGAGATGCGGCTGTCTCTAGAACAGGGAGCAGCAGAGAGCCACATATGTGTTTTTAATGTTTGCTTTTTCTTTTTGCTCTGGATTGGAGAATCACTGCTCTAGTATGTTATTTATTTATTTATTTATTTATTTATTTATTTATTTATTTATTTATTTATTTATTGAAGATGTATTTTATGTGAGTACACTGATGCTCTCTTAGGACACACCAGAAGAGGGCATCGGATCCCATTACAGATGACTGTGAACTACCATGTGGTTGCTGGGAATTGAACTCAGAACCTCTGGAAGAGCAGTCAGTGCTCTTAACCACTGAGCCATCTCTCCAGCCCCTCAAGTATGTTTTTTTTTTTTGTTTTTTTGTTTTTTTTTTGGAGCTGGGGACCGAACCCAGGGCCTTGCGCTTCCTAGGCAAGCGCTCTACCACTGAGCTAAATCCCCAACCCCATCAAGTATGTTTTCTTAAATGAGTAATAAATGTTATGATTATAAAATTCGAGGAATTTGGCTGGCCATGCTCTTTGAGAAGCATAGGTGAATCCAGAAAAGCCAACACCTATTTATAGGAGTTGCTCAGGATGCTACTAAGTGAGCTCAGATTAGGATTCTACATCTCCCAACATTAGAGCTAGCCTGGCCATCACTGGTCTGTGATGTGCTGACAATCGCATGGCCTTAGAGGCCCCCCAAGAAAGCCAAAGGCCACAGCTACATGGTTCTTAGGCGAGATGACCAATATGCCATACCCTAGACCATCAGGAAGGAGTCTGCTCATGCAGCTGGTAATACTACCATCATACTTCCTTCTAGAAGGTTCCAAACTGGAACCTTGTATAACACACTATTCAGTAAATTTTGAGATAGGTTCTTATAGAGCACAGAAAATAGGCCAGTGAGAAGTGTCAGCAGGAGAGAACACAGCCACGCAAATCTGATGGTTGCTGGGAATTAAATCTGGGTTGGCTGGGGCACAGCTTTAACTGCTGAGTCATCTCTCCAGCCATCTCTCCAGAATGTTTTACATTCTTTTTTTTTTCCCCCCACCCCCGGAGCTGGGGACCGAACCCAGGACCTTGCGCTTGCTAGGCAAGCGCTCTACCACTGAGCTAAATCCCCAACCCCCAAAAAAATGTTTTAAAAGGAACTCAGATCTATCCAAGTGATTCCTTGTTCTTCAAGTGCTTGCAGTGGTAAGACGACCAACCCCTTAATGCTCCACAGACCTCAACCTGACCATCAGAGCTCCAGGAGGGTCTGAGAGTCCATTTCTTTTGAATAGAATTTATTGGAGCAGATGACAGCATTCGTCCAGAACAGCAGCATTTCACTATGCTGAGAGTTCCTCCAGGTACAGACTAATTTACACAACATTCAAGAGCTCATTTCTTAGAAACAGAAAACTCCTTTTGAGTTACCTGGGCACACTGACTTCCAGTTTTCACCTGTGAAAGCTTTTTGGCGATGCTTGGGTGGGCATTGAGTAAACTGACACAAACCCTCAGAGTCACATAAATTACCAGTCTGGGCAGGAATTTTTGAGAGCTCAGGAACAGTTCTTAGGACCCATCTGTCCCTGAATGTTTAGACTGAACCAGAGGTGGGAGTTCAAATGTTTCATTTTCTAAATGACAAATTTACTTGTACAAAATAACACTAGTTGGTGTCCTTAAATGGTCCTCAAGCTAATTAGTTATAGCAATACAATTTTGTCAGAGCCAAGCCAGGCTTGGAGATGGCTCTGTGGATAAAGTACTTGCTGGCCTTGCAAGTGAGGACCAGAGTTCCAATTCCCAGTGTCCACGTAAAAGCTGTACAGGCCGGAAGAACACCTGTAACCCCAACACTCAGGGATCCCTGGGACAAGCTGAAAGGCTAGACTAGCCATTGTTGGTGAGCTCTGAGTTTAGTAAGAGACTCAGTAAATAGAGAGCAACTAAAGTCACCCAATGTCATTTAGAGGCCACTGTGCTGCACACGTTTTGCATGTGCACCTACACACATACATTCGCATACCACATATCCAGACACACGGGGGAAGAGTGTAGTGGCTTGAGTGAGAATGGCTCCCATAGGCTCATATGTTTGCATCCTTAGTCCCCAGTTGGTGAACTATTTAAGACAGAATAGGATTCGAAGGTGTGGCCTTGTTGCAGGGAGTATGTCACAAGGGGTGGGTTTTGCAGTTTCAAAAGCCCACACCAGGCCCAGGAGCTCTCTGCCTGTGGAGTGGGATATGAAGTTTGCAGCTACTGCCCCTGCACCGTGCTTCCTCCCCCTGCTCCCCCGTGATCATGGACTAACCTCTCAAACTGTAAGCACCACTATCACTTTCTTTTATAAGAGCTGCCTTGGTCGTGCTGTCTCTTCACATAGAGAAATCCCAACTAAGACAAAAAGCTACAATTTCTTCCTCAGGTTAGGTTCTACTCCGTTGTGTGCCACAGACAGCAGACAGTAGAGAGATTAGGGTGACGTCACCGCGATGGAGACATACGAAGGGACTGCCTGTGCCAAGAGAAGTGCTCTGTGTCTGCACCACACTAGCCAGTGATCACAGCGGCAGCAGGGCACATAAAACCATGCCCAATGCAGTCGGAGTTCACCTAAACAATGTCCTGCTACTGGGAGCTACCATAGAACACAGCATAATCCTCTGGGAAACGGGGTGACTCTCAGTTAACGCAAAATGGGGAACTGGTTGAGGGTTCTTCATTTTTGAATTCTAATTTTTCTTTTGAAGGGCTTTGTTTTCATGTGTATGAAACGTCCGTGTGCACGATGCGCCCAGAGGCCAGGGGGAGCCAAAGCTCCTGGAACTGAGGCTACAGATGGCTGTGAGCAGCTCGACGATGTAGCTGACGTAGCTGATGTGCAGTGAGTGCTTTTAAGAAACTGAGCCTCTGCAGCCTTGCTGAGTACTCTTTAAGGACAAGCGCTCGCTGGTATACGGTATTTTACAGCCCTTGTAGAACAAAGGAAGGAAGTCCATGTGCGAACACATATTTGAGGTCCTCCCAGGCCAAGCCAAATACTTGTAATATCAGTTGTTCCTAGGTGGAAAATGTTTGGGCTGGGAGAGTGTTCCCTACAAATGCCACGACAGTCATTGTACTCTAGCAAACGTAAAATATGTCCTAGCCATATGCTAATAATTACTATTTAATGTTGTGAGACCAAGAGAACAGTTATAAGAAGGATCATGAATGACAGATTGTTAGAAGGTGTGACTATCATTTTTAGGGTAAAATGAGACATCACGTATTTTAGCTCTTTAACATGTTAAGAAAAAAAGGATACATGTTCAAAAGCCATTCATTTATTTGGGGGGGGGGGGAATCCCAATTAAGAGGTGGGTTGCTCTTACTTACCTGTCACATTATGGCAAAGTAAATCCGGAGAGGCTGGGACTCTTTTAATCTGTCAGTTAAATCAGACAGACAAAACACAATGAAATAGAGATGAAAATTTCCTTTTCCCATAAAACCAAGTCTAGGAATGAAATTTAAAAATTGCACGTATAAAAGAGTCAAACGAATCTTCAATATATATGCTTTCCAAAGTTCCATCTCGGAGGCAGGATGTGGGACTCGGGGCCAACAATCTCTGAATGAACGCTGTACCTTCAATTCTTCGCTTCACTGACTTCTGACAGTTTGGCAAATTGGGGGTCATCACATCTGAGAGAAATGTCAGCAAGGCTTCACAAATGTGATCTGAGAGGATAGTACAGACTCCAGATGCCCATGCCACTCTCTGAAGCGTCTCTGTAGGCCATGATACTTTTAGCAAAAGCATCACCCAGCTACAAAATATCAAAGCGGCACTGAAAAGCTGTGCACCCCAAACTCTTGGGGTAATTGGGGATATTTGAGTATGGGGGAGGGGAAACGGGGATTGGGATTAACCTTAGGAAACTGATTCTAATTCAGGGGTTCCTTAGCATTCACAATGGAGACAATGGAGACTCCTGGCCACCAAGACATTCTACTTAGTAAAGATTTCTTGGGCTGCCAAGATGGCCCACAGGGTAAAAGTGCTTGCCCCACGAACCTGATAACCTGAGTTCCACTCCCTGGAATCCATGTAAAAGTGACCGGCGGCTCAGGTCCGTAATCCCAGCCTACTCCTGGGCCACCAGTGAGGCAGGACAGCTTGCATATGTAGCAATTGTGCTGTAGCCAACACGAGGTGTAGCCTCACCTGCATGAGCTCACTGTCACTATTGAACGCTGGGAAGCCAAGAAAACATTTATATGTAGGATAATGAATGGCAAATCCTGTCAGAAGGTATGAATATAATTTTTAGTATTACAGTGCTTCAGAAACGAGGGGGAAACAGAGAACCAACTCCTGCAAGGCTGTGCTCGGATTTCCATGCTGGAATGCGTATGCACTGGGCGCACACACGCACACACATACACACACACATACACACACATACACACACACATACACACACACACACACACACACACACAGACACACACACACACACACACACACCATCAATCGATAAGTTAATTGCTCTTTTGGTTTTGGTTTTTCCAGACAGGGTTTCCTTGTGTAGCCCTGGCTATCCTCGAACTCAGAGATCCACCTACCTCTGCCTCCCAAGTGCGGGATTAATGGCGTGCTGGAAGATTATACTTTTTTAAAAAAGAAATTTAAAACTTGGATAATTTATGCATCTTTCTTAAAAACTAAGGTCTTGTTTTCTAAATTCTTATTTTTGTTTTTCTTTAATTAAATATTTACCTAAGTCTTGCTTTGGTTCATAGCATTTAAACACACAAATGTGTGTGTCAGTGACGGACTCAGGTCATCTGGCTTAGCAGCAAGTGAGTCCTTTTATCTAATCCATCTCATTGGTTCTGGTTTTAAAATTGTAATTTGGCTTTAGTTCAGAGGAAAAAAATGGGGTCATCCATTTCCTGTCTTCACACACACTTCCAGACATGCTGCATCCTTTTATGCCAAATTTATATGAAGCCTCCTAAACTACTAGAACAAGAAAGACATATTTTCAAGTTATTATTTAAGGTTATATGCTTAACCCAAATCAGATTCAAAAATTAAAAGAAATGTGAGGAACTGGTCTTTCTGTATATGTATGCACATATGCACTTAAGTCATATGAGTAGAGTGTACAAATATGTATGGGGAGGGGGTCAAAGGTCAATCTTGGTCCTTGCAGTCCACCTTGAGACAGTCACTCTGCTGATCACCTCTGACCTCTGTGCACATCAAGCCCACCTGTCTTTGAGCTTCTAGGACACTCTGTGCCTGCCTCCCACTTCACAAGAGTACTGGAACTGCAGACCTGTGGAAGCACACCCAGAATTACACAAGCTCTGAAGAATTCAGCTCAAGCCTTTTGTGCCTCACAGGCAAGCACTTCTTTAGGTCCTAAAAAAAATATGCTATTTGGAATAACTTCTGGATATCTGCTTTGAGGATTTAATTAGCATTATCCAATTTTTTGAAAAATTCAAAAGAGTTTTACTAAGTTCATTGGACACAGCCAGCTCTTTCCCATATGCCAGTGGCAGGGAGTGAATACTAAGCATGGAAGACCAGGCGGAACCGGAAAGCAAGAAGTCAGGTCAGTAGTTATTAGGCAGTGAGGGATGCGAACCTGGAAGAACAGGGAAGCAAGCTCTAGGTTACTTGCGTGCGCTGGGGAGCTGCTGCTGGCTGTGGGTCAAGCCCCAGCTTTCCACATGCTAGGCGGGTGCTTCAGCAATTTTATTCCTTAAAAAAGTTAAATTTCATCACATATATGGGGGGGAGGAGGGCATACCACACCACACGAGTGGAATAGGCAGTTTTCTGTACCCACATGTGGGTCCTAGAAATCAAATTCAGGTTGGACGGCTTGGTAGCCAGCACTCTTACCTAACAAGCTATCCGGCTGGCCCGTTTCCTCTATGTAGTGAGTTGCAGGCCAGCCTGACCTCCACAGAGAGGCCCTGCTCCACCAGAACTAAGGTAAGAATAACAAGCAGGCTCCCTATGGCTGCACACACAGATGCTCACTATTTTCCACCAAGTGTCATTTCTGATGAAAACTACCGCTACAAATCCTTTAATCAGAGATTTATTTTTTGTTTCCACATTACAGTTTTCTATAGTACACAAACTTCCATCTCAGAAAGTCTGGAGCCCCTGAGCTCACAGGGGTGCGAGGGCTGTTCGTCCACTACTCTCCCCAACAGGGCAGCTGCCACTCCCACACAGCTCATGAGCTGTCTGGGCAGACAGCTGCAGCTTTCACCGAGTCTCTAGTTACTGACTGAGACTCAACATCTCAGTCACCAGAGAGCTATCTGCTTCTATAACGTGTTACAGCCAATATGCTATGCTAACCGCCCACTTGAACTACAAGCCATCAGGTGCACTGTTGGCTCTGTGAGCACACAAAACCACTACACACGTTTCAGTCTAAGCGATTTACTGCTCTCTCAAAGCAAAAGGTATCCCATAGTTCAGATTTACACAAGTAGTGCCTTCTCTTAAATAAATTAAAAACAAAACGTTATCCTGCCTATAAAATTATAAATATTTCTAGTCCATTTTACAGAATGTTAAAACATTTACAATGCATTATTTCCCAGTAAATAAACACAATGGCACCGAAGCCAGTTTAAAAAAAGTCAGACATTTAGGATTATGTCTGTAATGTTACAAAAATTAAACCAAATAAGGAAAAAGGTAAAAGAGAGAGAAGGAATTTTACAAAATGGCAACTACTAGGATCTGGAAGATGCAGAAATGTCTTCATTCCATTCAGTAACTGGGCTGCTTCTGGAATGGACCTCCGCAGATAATGAAGTCAGAGAGTGCCCCTCTCAGTGTTCAGGTCAAAAACCAACTGGGCAGGAAGGACGGCCTTCAAAACAGTGACTGTTTAAAATCCACACAGTGAGGTTTAGCCAGAATACTCAAGATCAGAACTTGCATGGACCAATCTTTTTAGTTGTAACCTAGATTTCAAGTCCAGGGACACGTTGTACCATGTTAAGAAAGAAAACATGATTTCATGATTCAACTCGGACTGGCTAAAATGAGACTGTGGGTCACCTAAGCAGCCAATGTCCCTACAGAAGCACAAAGACATGATTAGAAGAGAGGAGTCTGAGTTCTGTGGTCTGGTCAACTGCTCAGCACAGGAAAGACATCCCATCCATCTGGAAAGGTTCAGCTTCTGGACGGCACTGGCCCCTGCAGTGGGAAGGAAGACGTCGCCACGGCCCATGTGACTCACTCCTCCTATCTATAAGATCTCAAGATCCACGTGCCGAACTTCAGGGTTTCGTTTCTGGAAAGAAAAATATTTTCACATTATTCATAGCTAAACAAAACCTTCCCTCCTATTTCTACCCCCCATCCTTTCTGATAACTGGAATGGAGCGACTACAAGAAACTACGCTAACTACAAGAAAGGGATCGATGTGAATATACTATAAAAGACGCAGCAGGCAGCCCTGCCTCCGAATGCTTACGTATTAACACAAGCACACTTTACAGTTCTCACGTATGTCAAGCACCGAAGCACCAAAAATCCTAATGTCCCTTTTCATGGTGAAAAGAAAGTCACTGCAAAACAGTACCAATCCAAACGAACATGTTTCTAGCACTGCTTCATATAGTTTGGTAGTCCACATGGTCTAGGGCAAGTCTGTGCCAAAGACGAGTGGAGAGTGGGCTGGAGAGATGGCTCAGCGGTTAAGAGCACTGGCTGCTCTTCCAGAGGTCCTGAGTTCAATTCCCAGCAACCACATGGTGGCTCACAACCATCTGCAATGGGATCTGATGCCCTCTTCTGACCTGCAGGTGTACATGCAGACAGAGCCCTCACACATAAAGTAAATAAATCTCTTTGAAGAAAAAAAGTGGATTAAGTTTTTAAAATAAGTTTGTCCTTAGCCCCCCCCCCCACAACTAAAATATAACTGGTAGTGAAGTGCCAACTGTAATCACACCAATGTTCACTGCAATTCCTAGGCTTGACCTGGACAAGTGCTTGTCTGAGTAGCTTACATTAAACTTAACAGTGTGCTTGTTGTTGTTGTGTTTCTGTTTGTTCGAGACCCAGTCTTTCTACGTAACCTTGGCTGTCCCAGAATCACTACATAGACTAGGCTGAGATCTATCTGCGTCTGCTGGGATTAAAGGCCCACATCATATAATCAACTATTTGAATGTTCTTTCCAATGAAATGATATTTAAAAACAAACAAATTTAAGCTGTTTTTTTTTTAGATTCAGGTTGGCCAGAGGAGACAGTGGAATAATACTCATTTCTTATTCTTTAATCAAAACTATCAAAAGCATTACAGATTGGACAGAGACATCTAAGGGGATCCAGCTTTCTTTAAGCCAGCTACAGCTTCTAATACTTCCCATTTTCTAAAAAAAAAAAAACCCATCAAGTAAGTGACTAGAGAGAGCTTAGTGTTAAGAGCACTTCACTTGTTCTTACAGGGAACCCAGGTTCAGTTCCAAGAAGCCACATAGTAGCTCACAACTGTGTACCAAGTACCAGAGGATCTGATGGCCTCTTCTGGCCACTGCAGATACTGTCCCTATATGGTACACAAAAACACACACATACATGCAGGCAAATCACCATCACATAAAGTGAAGATAATTCCTTTTTCTTTTAATATATGAAGCAATACTACTAGTAACGAGCTAATAAAGTGGACTTACGTCCAACAAAACAGGAAGCACAGAGTAATGTACGGGCATGTTTAACTTCTCTAATTCTTTGACTAACATCTGACAGTTTTTTTAAGAATTTTTATTTTATCTTATTTTTCTTTCCTTCCTCTCCTCTACTTCCTCCTCCTCCTCTTCCCTAATGCCCTGTGTGTGTGTGTGAGAGAGAAAGAAAGAAAGAGAGAGAGAGAGAGACAGACAGACAGACAGAGAGAGAGAGAGAGACAGAGAGAGAGAGAGAGAGAGAGAGAGAGAGAGAGAGAGAGAGAGAGAGAGGAGAGGGGAAGGGAGGGCATTGGTTATTTCTCTGTGTTGCTCTGGCTGTCCTGGAAATCACTCTGTAGACCAACTAGGCTGGCCTCTCCCTCCTAAGTGCTTGGATTAAAGGCTTGCAACACCACCATCCTGCATTAAAATATTTTCTACTTAAAGACAAAGTACTTTTTACTATCTTAGAGGCCAATAGGAAGAACAGTGATAAGAATTCAAGAGGTTCAAACCATATTCTCCACTTTCCTGGCTGAGCTCATTATGAATCCCTGTGAAACTGTCATGGGGTAAAGAGAGTACACACGTGTACATCTGACGGACTGAGAATGGTGTCTACATGGAATCAGCACTCCAAAAACAGTTAGCAGAGAAAATTTCTTGACAAAAAGATCTTACTTTCAGCTCTTTCTCAAGCCTGTCTACTTCAGCTCCTAGAGTATCAATAATATTTTCTCCATGTTTAAGCATAAAGGCTTCTAATTGTTCAGGAGTTTTCACTTCTTCGATCTCCTATAAAGAAAACAAAAGCAGAAAAATAGAATTTTAAAGTTATAGCGGTATATGCGAAATTTGTAGCACCATTAATCCTAATAAAAAAGAAAATCAGGTCAAGGCTCTGAATCCCGTTTCTAAACAACTCAGAAGAATGCTAGGCAGGGTGAGCACTGCAAGCTAACGGTAAGGCAGACCTTCACCACGAATGGCTAGGTCAGTGATCTTCCATGACGATACAAACAGCTAACCTATGCTTCAGTCTAGGAAGTAAACAACTCAAACCAGAGTAAAAGATTTTATTTTTTGCATGAGATAAATGGCATAGAAGAGCTGGATATAGTCCCAGGGATCTCAGCTTTGGAGTAAAGACAGAGGAGGCAGCACTCAAGGTCTCTGGGTGCAGTGGGCATGCCTAGGGGCTCTCTGAGTTAGTGGCCATCCTGATCTACATAGCTAGTCCCAGGCCAGCCAGCCTGACATAGTGAGACTTGTGAGACTACACAGTGAATCTTGACAAACCAAATGATGCAATACAAAGTGCTGTCCTGAATGTGGGAGAGGAATAGACAGACTTTGGAAGTTAATCTGTGGTTATCTGAGGAAGTGGAAGAGTGAGCACTTGGCAGTCTTTATCTTTTGTAAGTTTAGCTATCCAGACCATATCCTTCCCACCCTAAGGAGGCTTTCACACATTAGCTATCCAGACCATATCCTTCCCACCCACCCTAAGGAGGCTTGCACACATGACCTAGACACGTGTAAGAAACACACCCGCATCACTCAGTCCCAGCACACACCCCAGGCACGGTGGTACAGCAGAAGCTTCAGGAGTTCAGTTACCCTGAGGTACACGTGAGTTCAAGGCCACCCTAGGCTACAACAGACCACATCTCAAACAAAGAAACAAACTACAATGAAGCCAAAACACCAAGCCTTTGACTTTTAAATTAAGAACACTCAATGTATGCAAATATTTTTTAAAAAAAGGATTTGGAAAATCAGAAATAAGGTCCCTGGTATTTTCTGTAAGGATACTCAACCTTCATAGCAAATGTTAAGATCTGACAAAACCAAATAGCAACATTTCTTCTGTTATTGCTGGCTTCTATAAATTATTTCTTAAATTACAGCATTTCACTTTTATCTTTGATAAAAGGTCCATAGGTTGCTAAACCACACACACACACACACACACACACACACACACACACACACACACACACGCACACATTCTGAAGGTGTCGATCTTCTGAAGCTGGAGTTACAGACAGTGTGCGCTGCCATGCAGATTCTACCTGGAATTGAACCTGGGTCCTCTGGAAGAGTAGATAGTGCTCATAACTACCGAGCTTCCTCTCCAGTCACATTTTTTTCATATAAAAAAAAATGTACTTATGATAAAGTTGAATTGATTAATTAGGCATAAAAGATTAACACTAATAATACAACTGTATAATACACCTGTAATGGGAGTTTTGTGAGCACTGCTGCTCCCCCCAACCAGCTCAGCTTGGGCAGCACATACAGACTGGATATGCTAGGGGAAGAGATAATTCACGGCCTGGGAACAAACAACTGTTTAGAAAGGCAATTTAAAGTTTACGCTTATTTCTGGAATTTTCTACTTACTGTTTTTTGATTCTGGTAACTCAATCCATAGAAAACAAAACAGTGAAGTGGGTGGGTGCAGGGTTGTAGTCTTAATAAGAAAGCATGGACGTTCTTATTACGTCTAGAAGAGTCAAAGATCAGATTCATGTGACTTCGTGTGTATGGTTCTGAAATCTTAGACAGGCTAATCAGTCTGTTGTCTAAGTCTGCCTGTATGTTAGGATATAAATGTTATTTCGTCACCAGGCAAGACTGTTGAGAGTAAATTACACAACACATGTAACAAGCATTAACAACTCAATGACTCGGGTTTGTCCATCTCTGCTGACTCTCTATAAATATGAAGTTCTCTATCCGCCTTGGGATTGGGAACTAAGACGTTCATAGCTGAAGTGACTGTAAGACCATAAAGACAAAAGGAGACTTTAAAGCTATGCACTACTAAAGAGGATGATAAATGCCAAACTTACTTGCATCATTTGGTCAAAATCTTGCTTTTCCAAATATGATCTTGTAACAACACGTCCATCAAAATCAACTTCTGCCTTAAATCTGACTTTCCCTAATCCCAGGTCTGTGGCTTTGACATCATGGATTGCCCTGTGAAGAATGACAAACAGTGCATGGAAGTCTAAGTGCAGCAAACCTATCCTTCCACAGTAGAGAACCCAGCTTCCCCTGGAGTGCAGCAAAAAGTTGCTGCTGAGCTCATCACCTTCTCAGGCAGGTTGTATGTTTTGGTTTCTGTGTGCATACCATTCAAAAGTGTAAGCATAATAAATACTGTTTTTATAATTACATATATATATGTGACGTATAAAACTTGTATTACTAATCCTAAAGTGTTTTTCTTTTTTTTTTTTTTTTTTTATTTTATTTATATGAGTACACCAGAAGAGGGCATCGGATCTCTTTACAGATGGTTGTGAGCCACCATGTGGTTGCTGGGAATTGAACTCAGGAACTCTGGAAGAGTAGTCAGGTGCTCTTAACCTCTGAGCCACCTCTCCAGCCCCTAAAGTGTTTTTCTAAAATATTATCACGTTAATCTTATAAACCTTCCCATAATATACCCACTTACCAATTTCCCAACATTTATAAAACCAGAACTTTGGTTGATACCAGTTGTTTTGAGTGTGCGAATAACTTTCCTTCCTACCACGCTTCCTCTGCGGTGCTGAGGCTCAAACCAGGGCGGATGCACAGCTGCACCACAGTGCGCTAGCAGCTCCTGTGCGGGTTGCCAAGCAGGGCCTTCACACAGTCCACAGCTATGCTTAGAGTGAAACTGATCCACAGGACTAATGAGGGCAATGGTGACCAAGCACACGCTCAGCGCCACACAGAGCACAGACTCTAAGGCAGCTGCTAACGGAAGTGATTTTCTCAGGATTACTCAGCTAGTGCAAGGCAGACCAGGGCTGCCACACTGCATTCCATTCCACCTCATGCCTAGGAGCTGACTGCACCTCTCTGCCTCCCAGAGGCAGAGCTCTACTGCTCTGCTTTCCTCCAACCCTAGTTCCCATGGAATAACTGAGGAAGCTTCTATCTGCGATCAGTCCAATTTACATCCTTTATAGACTACATCAGAAATAAAGCCAGGGTCCTAAAAACAGAGTTGTGCTAGAATGCCACCTTAAGAAAGACTGCTATCAGAACAATGGGTTCTAATTCCTGAATGATCTCGAGCAACTGAGTGCAGGATTCCTGATCCACACAAAGAAGCTTTATCAACTCTCTGAGACGACTCCGTGGCTATAAAGTTACAGGACACGCAGGTTAAAAATAAAGTCTGGGTTGGGGATTTAGCTCAGTGGTAAGACGCTTGCCTAGCAAGTGCAAAGCCCTGGGTTCGGTCCTCAGTAAGTAAAAAAATAAAGTCTGTCTGGCTTGGCAAGGCGCTATCTCATTTACTCATGCGTTTGCACTGTGTCCTCACCAAGTGCTGCGATGTGTCTTCCTTTGCTCAATCCTTGGGCAGTGGCTAATTCTGTTCTAATGTAGCTGTTCCTTATGTCCTTCTAACTGCAGACAGAAAGCTCTGCTGGACTGGGAACTTTCCTACTTTCAGAACTGTGAGCTAAATAAACCTTTTTTCTTTAGAAATTCCCTGCTCTCTGGTATCCTGTTATAGCAACAGAAACAGTCTAAAACCAGACCAGAGAACAAACTAAAGACCTTCCTATTTTAAAGTTTGAGCAGATAATCCTGTTTATTAGTTTTTTATCACTGTAGGCAGTATTTGCCTGAATCAAAGGTAACAACTTGAAGATGAAAGATTTATTTTGGCCACAGTTTGGAAGCTTTAGAAAGGCAAGTGCACTCAAGCACATCTATCTTCATTACAGCGTCTAGGACTGATCCATGAGGCAGACAGACTGAGAACTTGTATGTGAGGGAACCTTTATAAGTTTCCTACATATACATTCTTCCCTTGTGGAACAGTTCACCGTGTGTGTGTGTGTGTGTGTGTGTGTGTGTGTGTGTGTGTGTGTGTGTGTGACCCAAAGGACATCGTGAGTCAGGGCTGACCTTACTGATGGGTCGCTCTCCAGAAGTTCGGTAAGCCGCTGTACTTGCTCTGGTTGGATGGATCGTCCTAGGAGTGCTTCTATGTTGGTAGAGATGAGGAATGCCGAGACCACACCTAGTAAGGTGCCTACACCCAAGGAACCCAGGCTGTCATACAATGGATTGCCTACAAGAATCCCAGAAGAAACCAAAATAGTTCCCATTACTTCAGTGAGCCTTAGAGAGCAAACAACAAAGACATTTGAAATTCATTCCTGGTTCCTTTAGTTACTTCTTTTAATGACTGCTAATACTTTTCCTATTCTACAAAACAAAGTTAGCTGGGGCATGATGGTGTTTGAGGTCTTTAACCCCAGCACTTAGGGGAAGAGATAGGTAGAGCTCTGCAAGCCTGAGGCAGCTGAGCCTCCATTGGAAGCTCTAGGCTAGCCAGGACTACACAGTGAAATATTGCCTCAAGAAAGTTTTCTTAGAAAACCAAACCGAGCCACTTTAGTGTCTGCATGTGTGCTCATGCATGCACACCGCAGTGTCTGTATGGAGCTCAGGAGACTATTGAGGGGACCTGGTTCTTTATTCTACTGCACAGGTCCTAGGGAATGAACTCAGGTCATCAGCCTTGGCCTAAGTGTCCTAAGCTGCTGAGATATCTCAGTAGCCCTATTGCCTTTTAAAACACAAACTGCAGCATAGCCTTTGATCCTGTACTTGGGAGGCGAGGCAGACCTGTGTCTTCTGAGTTCTAGGTCACCCTGGTCCTGAGAGCCAGGAACCCCTTCTCCAGAGAAAGAGAACTGCTCAGTAACAATTATGACGAACAGCAGGGTAAAGGTCAGCCAGGTCATCAACTGGGACTTCTGAACACTGCTTCAGGTCACAGTCAGCAGTGGAGAACGCTGCCCCAGCTCACCTACACTCTAACTAAGACCCTTGGGGACTCTGACATCACAAGCTGAATCAACTCAAATGGCTCTCATTTTAAAAAACAAAATGAACTTTCTGTTCCAATTTACCTTTTGGTTCTCAACAGACTTACTCAGCTATCAAAATGAGCAGGAAAGGACCTGAAGAAAATTAATGCCTATGAACTTATTAATACCTGGTGCCAGGAGCAGGAAGACAGGTGACTAAGAGCTCCAATCCGTACATATTTATTAAAGTCTCCACACTAGATTAATGACCTGTGACATTAGCTAGTAAATAGCAGCCATACTGTCATAGGCAAGGGGCTTAGAGTTCAGAGGGACCACAGCTCTGACTCACCACTACCATGGCTTACAACACTTCTCATCTGGACATATGAACACTAACTCAGAAAAATCTGCATACTTTTACTGACCAAATATCTTACCACTAAACTTTAAAGTTAGATTAGGAAATTAATCTTCATACCCATCCATTACAGCATTCCTTAGTCACCTGCCCAGCCTGCCTGCGGACCCCTCCTTCCTGACGAACAGCGCCTTCCCTTTGCTTTCCAGTCACGCGTTCTACCACCTTCTCTTCCCCCTTCCTTCTTAATAGCTCTTCCTCTCAGGTAATTTTTTTTTCTATTTTCAACATCACACACACACACACACACACACACACACACACACACACACCCACCCACCCACCCACCCACCCACCCACCCACCCCTAGATTCTGTGGATGAAAGAAAATAGGTAGTATTTGCCTGAATCAGGCTAAACATGATGATATCCAGTTCCATACAAATAAATAAAAAATTAATATGGAATTAATGTATAATAATCTTAAATTATTCAGTGATAAGACCAACTTCCCATATATCAGAGAATTAGGTAGTAGAAGAAAGCCATGTGTAGTTGCAGATCTGTTTACCTGTTATGGAGGTAAGGCCCATGCAGGTAGCTGCTATCATCACTCCTAGGACAGCCGCAGTGTCCTCCAATAGAATAACATTTGTACTCGGATCACGACTCTCCATGACTTAATCATTGGGGCAACAGACAAGAAAGAAGACTTCAGAAAACGTAATTTGACCCAATAGACGTCATTTCAATAAGTACCCATCAGCACAAGAATGTATGAAAGACCATAGTTTTAAAACCCTATTTTTTAATCTTAAGTGCTAATAACTTATACAATCTTTCCAAATTATATAGGCATATGCAGAAATGTAACAGCTCACCTAAGTCCAGAGAGAAAACATTCCTATGCTCAAAATTCTCTAACAGAGCTGATCTGTCTTATGAGAAGACAGTGAGGTGTGCTTTGTCCCTTCTGTTAGCAACAAAGCAACAGCACTACATATTTTAAGCAGATAAAAAGAAGTAAGTATCTGGTTCTGAACTACATACCATACTTATAAAATGATGTCCCATTCGCTTGAGCGCTCCTGCGAAGTTCATTTATGGCAACGAGAAGTGTTGCTGAAAGAAAAGCATCCTATCAGCAAGGAAGAAATCTCATGTCTCCAAACTTTAAAGATAAATAAGCATTAGCAGCATCATAGTTAGTGACAAGGAAGGCTCGGATTACCAGTCACCACCACTTCAAATGAACCGTTATAACAAAATGGATCTCCTATTTCAACATTATACTGGACACCCATAATTACTACAGCAATAGCCTTTGTCACCTGAGAGGCCACTGCTGAGCAGACGCCCACTAGGCACAGTCACTTGACCCCTGGAGATCTATCAATTAAGGAAAATCACATAAATATGTATAATTACAACCTGCCAATAAGAAATTATATTTAGTTTTTAAAGTGGATGAGGAACTGACTTAGGGGGTTCGGATCTCAGCCCATTCTGCGAACATAAGCCCAGCTCTGAGGGATCTTGCGCCCTTTTCTGCCTCTGCATGCATGCTCACGGGTGCAGGACCCACTGATAAACATGCACACGCTCACTCACAGACATCTACATAGGTAGGTGTACAGTACATAAGTAAATAGATGTCTTTCAAAGACAATGAAGGAAATACCAAGTATAGTAAATGATAATCTTTTAAGGATAAAGAACATTAAATTAGGCAGTTTATGTTGATATTAGAAAATATGTTACAAAATTGTTGAAGATGTATTTCAGAATTTTTTTCTTTTTTTGTCCTTTCAAGACAGGGTTTCTCATTGTAGCCTTGGCTGCAGAAATTATTATACTGATTAATTGTGCTTCAGATTAATACTGCTAAATACCAATTTAAAAAATCAGTGCCATTATGCCTTTATATTTCCAATGGTCTTGGCAATACAGATACAGTCTAACTCCCCTTGCCCTCATCCATTACAGCAACCACAGAACATTACCAGACTTTACTAGAAAAGCAGACGGAGCTTAGGTTCCTAACTCCACAGTACAAATTAAGAGAATGTGGCAAGCAGTAACGAACGTCTTGTTGAATATGTATTGCTAGACTGAAAATCAATATTTGTGACATACATACCTCCTTCAGACACCAAAGATCCTGCTAAAATACAATATGCCTGGAAGACAAGCATTACAACAAATAATGGACCAAGTATTTCACAAAAGCATGACAGTGCTCATATGTAAATTTGCAATATCTAGTAGAACTGAAATAGAAGCTCTAAATCAAGCTAGACACTAAGGATCTTGTTGGGAAACAGGAGACAATAAAATATGGACCCAAGCCAGGTACAGTCACTCACACCTTAAATCCCAGCACTTGGGAGGCAGAGGCAGGCGGACCTCTGAGTTCAAGACCAGTCTGGTCTACAGAGTGGTTTCCAAGGCAACTAGGGCTACAGAGAAACCTTGTCTCAAAACCTCCCTACTCCGAAAAATTTTTTTTAATTAAACAAAAATAAAAGAAAAAAATTTCTAATAAAAAGAAAAGTGCCCCAAGTCAAGGACCCTGAAGCAAAACCTATTAAGCAAGTTTACAGTCCTCTGAGTCCATTAGCTAACGAAGTGCCTCCTTCCATGGGGTCCTACTCATGTATCCAAAGACAAGACAGATGAACACTTCAGCACAACTGCAATTACAGTTACTCTCTAATTCCAAAACTGCTCTGCCCGTCAAATGATGCTGTTCAATTTAGATATTGCTAGGACAACAAGATGCTGTGCTTATTAAAGGGCTAATAACAAGTTCAGAACAGTAGAGGCAAGTCTTGTCCCTTTGATTACACTAAATGTTAAAAAAAATGGTTATGGTTAAAAACAAAGTAGGAGAGCTGGAGAGATGGCTCAGTGGTTAAGAGCACTGACTGCTCTTCCAGAGGTCCTGAGTTCAAATCCCAATGACCACATGGTGGCTCACAACCATCTGTAATGGGATCTGATGCTGTCTTCTGGTGTGTCTGAAGACAGCTACAGTGTACTCATATAGGAAAAATAAATAAATCTCAAAAAAAAAAAAAAAAAAGGCCAGACATGGTGGTATCTGCCTGTAATCCCAGCACAGGGAGTGCGGGAGAACAAGAAGGCTGGAATTCAAAGGTTCAAGGCCAGTCTGGGTGTCAAAGCAAACCAAACAACAACGAAACAAAATAAGACTAGTTTTTTTTTTTTTTTTCCCCAGAACTGAGGACCGAACCCAGGGCTTAAGCGCTCTACCACTGAGCTAAATACCCAACCCCAAAATAAGACTAGTTTAACGGACTTGTTATTACATAAATATGTAATAGAATGTTAAAATAAGACTGCTTATATACTATTCTAGAATTCAAAAGTTCTAAGTTCACTCTCATTCTAGAATGTTCGAACAGCAGAATAAAGTATTTAATCTGTTGGGGCTTTCAGAAGGAGGTAGGGGTCTCTTTCTGACCATCAGACCACAAACTGACATTACACCTAGCCATAATAAAGACAAATTGGAGAGTAAGGAGGCCGAAGGTGAATGTTTCTGTGATCAATGTGTTGAGTTGCTGAGATTGCTCAATGGGCTGAATAAGTCCACCCAAGAGTTTGGCGAGTATGGCAAACTGTATCTGACATAACCTGCAGGCAAGGGTACTGAGGGTGGCTGAAAAGAGAAAAAACCACAGTGCCCCACAGAAAGTAAAATGTCTCGCACACAGGTCTTAGCATAGGGACCTGAGCTGGAGTCTTCTGAAATGCCTAAGAAGTATTTCTGCCACATGCCTGAAATTATCCCGTGACACAGAAGCTGAGGGGACAGCATATGACCTGTCTGTGTGGCCCCAAGGAGTCTAACCAAGGCAAACAGCGTGTCCATGAAAGACAGGCAGTGTTCAAGGATCTGCAAAGGCCAGTGAGCACACTGTGAGTGTTTGTCTTTCCCTGCCCAGTTAAACTGTTCCGGCACAGCCGAGATCAGAAGAGCCCTGGTATGACAAAACTGAATGTGACCATCTTCCTTTTCCCATTCCCCAGTGCGGACCTTCCTGATGGAGACCTCAGAGGAAAAACAAAAACAAAAAGCAAACAAAAACTCTGTTTCATTTTGCTTTACCATTAAATGTAGTCACTTATGACAAGTGACTGGAAATTGTAATTACTAATATAATACTACTCTTGAACTGGAAGTGCATGGAGTTCTTTTTGTTTTTCAAAAGCATCTCTAGAAAAGTCTGTAAAACTGCCTAAGCTTTTAATTAAAAAGGATGTGCTTAATAAAAAATCCTATGGAGAGCCTCCTGCTTAACATCACCAAATTAAGGGCTAGAGAGAGGGTTCAGCAGTTAGATGGGCTGCTCTATCAGAGGCCCTGGGTTTGTTCCCAACACCCACGAGGCAGCTCAAAGCTGCTGGAACCCCAGTCCCAGGAGAGCCAGCATCCTCTATGCCTCTGCCTGTGCCAGTCATGCATGTGGTGTAGACACACATGCAGGCAAAACGACCATACACGTGAAATAAGTAAAACTTGTCTAAAATCACCCAATTATGTGGATTCAGAGATCATAAACACTCGTGTGTAAAACAAAACCACAACTAACTAAATTGTGTGACACAGCGAAGAGGCAAATTCTGTCTTCTAATACACTATGGCAAAGGTTTCCACTAAGTCACAGGATTCCAAAGTGAGAGTGGGGGAAAGGAGGATCACCCATAGAAGGGATTCCATTGGTTGAGGATGAAGCAATCCCATGATTCCATGATACCAAGAGAGTCCTGCGCCCATCATGAAAATACCAACACCACTAATCAATGAAGAAATATAGCGCATATTTGAAAAGCCATACCTGAAAGATAAAAAGATCATATAGTTTGCAAAAATGAATACTAACTTTCAAATCCTTTAATAAGTCAATCTAATAACATTTTTAGACAATAAATTGGTATAGTTTTATATATTAAATACTATTTAAGTTCAAATTTTAATTAAAAAACAATATACAAAATGGGAAAAATACAAGATCTTTGAAAATATTACCGATAATTTCATTGCTTAACCTTGAACTTGAAACTTACTGCTGGCTCTGAAGAGTTTATCACACAACTGAACCAATAATTCAGTTTTCTGCAAGTTTTTATGGATAATATTGAAAACATCAATTATCTTTCTAACTACCTTTGGTCAAAATGAACCATTACTTTGTATTATTTTAAGTACCAATACAGCACTCCCAGGACACTTGAAAACTATGACATGAGAAGTAGAAATATTTCCTGAGAAATGTACTCTTAACCTCAAACATGACTACACTCTGGTACAGACATTCAAACAGAGATTCTGAATTTGGAATTATTACTGGAATTACCTTTGTGCAAAGATACAGTCTACCTAAAGAGAATTCCAGTTTACTGATGCAACAATGTTCTACAAATCTGACTTAGAAAAAAGTTGTTTTTAAAGTTTTCTCCAAAGTAACCTCAACCAAATGCCGATTTGAATTAATGAATAAATTAAGTTGTGCAGATTTTACGTCTTTTTAAGGCACTGAGGATTCTGAGTTTTATTTTTTTCAGGTTTGTTCTTGTTGTTGTTTGGCGGTGGGCACTGAAACCAGATTTCTTTGTGTAGCCCTAGCTGCACTGTGTAGACCATGCTGTCTTGCACTGTGAGTTCCTACTGAGAACCTGTGTTATGTGGATCTGCACTGCCAGGTACATTAAGTACCGTGTGGCTACCATTATCTAAATTTCCTTTATTATTAGCCAAACTCAGTCACTGTACTAGGTAGTGCTAAAATGGGCTATTGAAAATACTTAAGCAATTTTTGGAACATAAAATTTTAAATTTTTACCCCCTTATTTAAATTTTTGGTACAGAAAATCAGTAAGGAAAACATTTCTTTCAAGGTTTAGTAAAACATAGTAGATGTGCAATTAGTTAACATTTGCTCTTTATGAGATAACTTATAACTCTAAAACATTAAATGTGCTGCTATATTATGAAAAGTAGTGCCCCAAGTTCAAGTAAGAAAAGGTATTTGTAAAGCACTAAAATGGACATCTTCACAGAGATAAAGGTGCATCTTTTGCCTTAACTTGAACAGTCTGTATTAATGGAGCTAGTTAACTTGATCAGTCTGTATTAGTGGAGCTAGTTAACTTGATCAGTCTGTATTAATGGAGCTAGTTAACTTGATCAGTCTGTATTAATGGAGCTAGTTAAAATAACAGTAAGTAAGGAGCGCAAATGCTGGGGTGGATGCTGACAGTGCAACTAAGCTAAAGATCTGCCTCAGGACACTGACATGCACACTGCATATACTCTTAACATAAACCTCACTTCACAAATAACTAACTTTGAAATGTTGTCAAAAGATTTCTCAATGATAATAAAAGCATTAAAGAAAGAGTATGAAATATGCACTGTAAAAGGCTAACATCAAAATTTAGACTATGTAGCCAGCTAAGTTTGAGATGAAATATATTCCTTGAAACAAAGTAAAACGGAACCCTAGGGTAAGTATTTTATTATTACCAAATACGAGACCATCTCTAGGGTGCATTAGAAAACATAAAAGTAATTTCATTTCCATTTTCAAGTTATGCCTTGAACTTATTTTGACCCTTACACTTTACTCGCTACAAAGACAATGGCCAAATCTTGAACAACTTGATGTTACATAAATTTCAAATCTCTGAAATTGTTGGTTTTATTTCATGACTTACGGGTGAGAAGGATCTGGTGTTTGAACAGACTTGCTGATGCCCAGTGCTAGCAAACCCTATGGAGAAGAGCAAGCAGTAAGTACTCATTACCAAGATGGAGAACACAGTGAGTAAGCCACTTTGGATGATGGAGAGAACAGCAACCAAGGAATCATAAATGCACATAAATGGCCAAGAAATCCTAGTTTCAGGACTTAGAAAAATACAGATAAGCCAAGGGGACTCAAAACTACATTGTTTATAAGGATAAAACGTGAAAGACAGCTGGGCATGTCCCTAGCACTCACATGAAGAGGTGTAAGGCAGGGGAGACTCAAGTTTGAGTGGATCTTGGGCTGCACAGAGACCCATCTCACAACAAGGACACCATACCAAAACAAACCAAGGCAATAACCACAGGAATCTAAAATTCCATCAGTAAGGAAATGCAACATAAATGCTCAACCCCACAAATGGCTTCCAGAGCAGTTTAACATAGCAAGCCCAAAGTTCAGTTTTCCGTATTGACATGGGAAAGCTGCTAGATGAACTAACTACTCATGAGGCTTGGAATGACTGGGAGGCATTTGGTCTACAGATCACAATCTTACCCACAGTGAACGCTTTCCCATTCTATTTCCCTGTCCTCAGTGGTCCTGGGGATCAAACCTCCGGCCTTGCAGAGTCCAAGCAAGCATTCACCACTGATCAATGTCCCAGCCCTTTTTTAGATCTTTCTAAAACTCTCCATAATAGTTTACAGCTGCAGTGTAAAAGTTTTGTCTACCTTTTGCCAAATTTATTAATGTTTTGTGATACTATTATTTCTATTATAATATGGAAAATGTAAATGTCATCCTGTGTTTGCTGGTAGTGTAAATTGCTTTGTATCTATTCATTTTGACTGTTAAACCAACGTTACGTTCTCAGAACAAGATTTACTTGACTATACTATGACCTTTATATATTGCTTGAGCTCACTTGATTCTGTTTTGGAGAATCTCTATGTATGTCCCTGAAGAGTACTGATCGGTATGTACGTGAGCTTATACTGGGCAATTTAACATCCAGCAAACACTCAAGAAGATCCCTATGCAGAGTATGTACTCTTTTTTTTACTACATAGCTTTTCCCTCTGAGGAACTCTGCCTTTTTATTTCCAACCACTTCAGATTCCTTGAACTTTGCTATTTCTCATTCTGGCCCATTACTCAAAAGGTATTTCTAAGCAAAGACAGAGAGAAATCACATCTCATCTCAGAAGTATGGTCTCTGTTTCTGTTTCAATGTTTGAGAGCAGTTATATTTTTTGTCTAGGTTTTTATTGTTGATGCAGCAAAAGACTAAGTTCAATCTCTATGAGTCCTTCATGGTTAAAGAAGTTGTAGACATAATATTCTGCAACTTGACCTTTTTACTCAATTTTTCATGGTTATTCCTTCAGTTAAAAGCTATCAAAGTCTTTAAAACCCATACATTTATACTAGCTAGTTTTCTGTCAACTTGATACAAGTTCCTGTGAGGAAGGAGCCTCAAGGAGAAAACGCCTCCCTAAGCTGGAGCTGTAGGCACGTATGAAGAGCCCTTTCTTAATCAGTGACTGATGGGGGAGGGCCCAGCCCACTGTAGGCCATGCCAACCCTGAGCTGGTGGTCTTGGGTTCTATAAAAAAGGATGATTAAGCTAGAAGGAGTAAGCCCATAAAAAGTTCCCCTCCACTGCCTCTGCTTCAGTTCCTGCCCTGTTTGAGTTTCTGCTCTGACTTCCTTCAGTGATGGACTACAAGGTGTGTAAGACAAATCAACCCTTTCTTCCCCTTCCCCTTTCTTTTTTTTTTTTTTTTTTTAATTTGGAGTTGGGAATCGAACCCAGGTCCTTGCGCTTGCTAGGCAAGCATTCTACCACTGGGCCAAATCCTCAACCCCCAACCCTTTCTTCCCCAACTTGTTTGTCATCACGGCAATAATAAACCTAGTAGGACAATATTTTATAGAACTTAAGATTTATCTCCAATGTTCTAAAAATTAATACTAAAACTATTCATTTTTTTCATAACTATTTATCCTTGTCCCTTAAGATTTTAAGCTCTTAAAGGCTGTTTTTACATGTCCCTTCCCATTTATTCTCCTTGTACTTAACACCGTGACTGACTGGAATAACACTACACTGAAAGTGGTTATTAAGTATTTACCAATGGCTCAGTGGGTAAAGTGTTTCCCATGCAAGCATGAGCATTGGAGCTGAGATACCCAGCACCTAAATGCTGTGTGGGGGTAATGACAGCTATCCTGTAATGGTGGCCCCTGGGAGGCTGAGACACTCTGGAATAAGCTGGCTGGCTAATCTAGCTAAATTGGTGAATTCTGTGCTCAAGTAAGAGACTTGCCTCAATAGATAAGATGGAAAGCAATTAAGGTAAACACCTATGTCAACCTCTGGCCTCCTCATGTACATACCATGCACACCCACACATACCTCATAGACAAGACCCACAAAAAACAAGTCAAACCCCAGGTAAAGATTGCCAGCACTAACAGTAACTGCTTACCTCTCCCTTTACTTTTACAGAGGTTCTAGTCTACTTGACAGTGGATGTATTCTTATGGTTAATTTGTAAAGAAGACTGCTCTGTTTGTTCTTTATTATTCCTTAAACTTTATCTTCAGTGTTCTTTTTGGTTGGGCAGGGCTGGGGATCAAAGCCAGGGCGTCTCACTTACTAATCACCAACTTCACCACTGAGCTAAAATAGCAGGCTTCAATATCTATTCCTCTACCTGTACCTTTCACTGAAAATTCTCTCAAATTTGTTCCAACATAAATCTTCTATAAATAAATATGGAAAGGATAACATAGACTTTAAAATGAGACACAAATATGTAAGTAAAATTTCTATAGTATTTTTTACAAAGGATTAGGTTTTAAGTATTCATAATTTGGTGTAAAGAGACTTTAAAGGCTATTTTAATTTTTTTTAAATCCTCATTTGCAAAATCATGGGAAAGAATTCAAATTAGTAGTCTAATTTGAAAGTATGCTAACCAGTCAATAGTACTCTAGCTTTACTCATAGTCAGCCTGCGACCAGGCTGTTCTTCTGTGTGCTGCTGTCCTTCATTACCAAAGATTAGCTTCACAGCCACTTGAGGTGACTTAAATTAGGCGCCTCCTTCCCTTCTTTCTTCTTCCTTTCTTTCTTTGAGAGTCTTACTATGTAGCTCCAGCTGTCCAGGAACACACTTTGTAAAACAGATCTGTCCGAGAACTCACAGAGATGCCTCTGCCTCTGCCTCTGCCTCCCAAGTGCTGGACTTAAAGGTGTAGGCCACCAAGCCCAGTAAACTTAAATTTTCAATGCTTTAGTTTTTTTTATATAAAATAGATTTTCAACTAACTACAAATATCTCTCCTAGTTTAAAATTGCATGTGTATTACTTCCCGTCTCATCCAATATAAAGTTATATGTACGTTATTGTTAAACCCTCTTGTTAGAATAACAGGGGTAGGAATGGGGCTAGCGAGATGGTTCAGCCATTAAGAGAGCACTGGCTACCCTTCCAGAGGACCTGAGTGTGAGTCTCAGCACCTGCATGGAGGCTCTGTAACTCCAGTCTGAGGGGAGCTCATGCCCTCTTGTGACATCAGACACCCATAATATACATGCAGACATAAGATACACACACACACACAAAATGAACAAACATTTAAAACAAGAAAAAAAAGATAAGGACAAAGTCTGTACAATGTAGACAGTGTTCCACCGCACTGTGTGTGTGTGTGGTGTGTGTGTGTGTGTGTATGTGTGTGTGGTGTGTGTGTGTGTGTGTGTGGTGTGTGTGTGTGTGTGTGGTGTGTGTGGTGTGTGTGTGTGTGTGTGTGTGTGTGTGTGTGTGTGTGTGTGTGTGTGTTTTGAGACAGGGTCTTTCTGTGTAGCCCCAGCTGCCCTGGAACTCACTAAATAATACAGATCAGTCTGGGTTCAAACTCACAGGGATCTACCTGCCTCTTCCTCCTGAGCGCTGGGTGTGTGTAGCAGACCCATATCGTCCTTGTATTTTTAATCCACAGTTGACTGTGAGGATATGGAAGCACAGACACAGAACTCACATATACAAAGCCATTGTTCTTAAACGCCCAAATTAAAAACCTGCATTTTCTTTAAAGCCAACTGCAGAATATTTTTTTACAGATAACTTTCTGACTAAAGCCTGTAAGAATTAACTTAAAATGAATGAAGTATTTTCTTCTTACCTGGTTACAAGTATCAGATAATGAATGTATAGCTTCTGAGAACATACTTGCTGAACCCGTATAAATCCAGGCAAGAAATTTAAAGAAGCAGTTTAAGCCATTACTAGGGAGAAAGAAAACAATTTAGCATTATGTTTGAATTAAAATGTTTTCTCTCAAAAGTTAACTGATTTTATATTAGATTTTACTAAAAGCAACTTCCTACAGTTCAGGTATAAATATGAAAAGTAGGAATTATAATACCATTAAGTACACAAGTAAGAGGCAATGCTATATGTTGCAGACTTTTAATTTCTGACACTACATATATTACCCAGCAGGTAATCTTAACTACGCTCTGGTTTTTTTGTTTTGTTTTGTTTTTTAAGGTCTTTATTTTATTTTTATGTATGCGAGTACACTGTTGCTCTCTTCAGACACACCAGAAGAGGGCATCAGCTCCCATTACAGATGGTTGTGAGCCACCATGTGGTTGCTGGGATTTGAACTCAGGGCCTCTAGAAGAGCAGTCAGTGCTCTTAACCACTGAGTCATCTCTCCAGCCCTACGCTACGGTTTTAATTATCATCTGCAGACTTATAATTCACAACTTTCTATCTCTACTCTAAGTCTTCCCCTTGAGCTTGAGACCAATATACATTAACAATAATACTTATCGAGGACATATTATGCACTAGATACGATGCTAATTAGTTTATATATTACATACATTCCTCACAAGGAAGGCTATAATTATTACCCCTATTCTCCCAGCAAACAGAACTAACCCTGTTGACCATCTACTCAAGGACAGACACTCTTAGAGATACCTTGAACTAAAAACCAAATATCTTTCTCTCTCTCTTCTTGTCCTACTCCTGTCAGAGTAACATTTCCTCACTGTCCAAGCAGAAACCTGGACACCACTGTTCTAAGTATTCTAATTAGATACTATCATCCTTAGTATTTACTGGACAAGCATTTCTCTAGTCTAATGCTCTAATCCTACAAGGATCACATATATGCTTCTAAACTCTATCATAATTTCATAAAATTTTATCCTAAAAATATGCATTTAAGAAAGAAAAAGCTACTGAATTACAAAATTAATGCTTTTATACAGCCTAAAATGAATAATAAGCTGGAAAAAAAAGGTAAATAAAATAAGAATCAAGAAGCCAGAGGGGAAAAAAGTTAGTTATAAAAACATTAAGTTTCTCCCAAAGTTAAGTAGTAGCTATAACCTGAGTCATGATGGACAATATAACTTTAAAAGCTCAAGTCTGATAAACTCCAATTAGTATTTTCAGGCAAACTTATATCCACTTCAAAAATACACAAAACCCAGTACAAATGTCCAAATGGACCTGGACCCTTCCCAAATCATTTCACTGGACCATGCATGACACAGGTCAACTTCCTTCTAAAATACGTAATAGCTACAGTCAGTTATGTGCAGCTGACCACCAAGCAATACGTTTGTATATTCAAGGTAACACAAATTAATGGGTATATATTCTATTTTAAAAGCCTTGTTTTAGAAAACTCACATGCAAATAGCGACCATCACCACCTTTCCTGGTCCCTTAAGGAACACTGAGATCGCTCTGGAGCGTGGCTGTAAGACAGGAAAGAACAAAGACCAGAAGTCTCTCCGAAGAGTAGGCAGTGGATCTGACACAGCACAATATTTACCTTCTCTCAAAACCTCTAATCAAGGAGGCTTATTATTAAACTCTTAATCCAAATGTCTCTTTAAAGGAGGTGTGGGCTGGGCTTGGAGAGATGGCTCAGCTGTTAAAGAGTATGCGCCGGGGTTGGGGATTTGGCTCAGTGGTAGAGCGCTTGCCTAGCAAGCGCAAGGCCCTGGGTTCGGTCCCCAGCTCCGAAAAAAAAAGAAAGGAAAAAAAAAAAAAAGAGTATGCGCTATCCATGCACTGTCCTTGCTGAGAACCCTAGCTTGGTTCCCAGCACCCATCTTGGGTGGGTCACAACAGCCTCTTCTGTTCTGTGAGGGCACCTGTGTCACATGGCTCACCAACTCTCCCACTGATACACACCATATGCACAATAAAATAAATCATAAAGTATATACATAACTGAAAACACATTTGGGTACTTTCCCAAAACATCAAATGCTTATTTATTCTCTAACTTTCACAGTTAAGGTTGCTTTATACTATTACAAGAACTGTTACCAAGCCTTTCCCCAGCTAATAGAAGGAAAGTCCCCTGCAAATTGTCCTCTGTCCTCCACAGTAGCACCACGGCATATGCACACATATGCACAAGCAGTAAGTAAATATTAAGTTTTTAGGTATTACAACAGACGCCAGGACTCCCAGGGAAAGAAACACAAATGCTCAAAGAAGCACTGTTTCATTCAGAGCAATACTGTGACTGTGGGGCTAAACTTACTCAGGAGATAAAGGTATTTTCAAGGCTCTAAAGGCTCCTCACAAAGTCAGAATCCCAAGGAAGGGCATTAGAAAGTAGAACAAATTAAAGGGGAAATGGATTAAAGGGACGTTGCAGAAGATTACAGAGGGTGCACTACTGCTCTGATGAGAGAATGCGTCTGATAAACCAAGGACACTGTGACTTTAGTTCTTGCTGCTAGAGTTCCCATGAGACAGAGAGTGTAACAGGAAGAGTGCACACAAACATAAAGATGGCATGCAATTTCTGCAAGCATGACTGTCCCTATGAACAGAGGCAGCCTAAGTCACCGGCCCAAGTTATCCCACACTGTAACAAGTGACAGTTTAGCTTGCAACACAGCAGAAATTCTAGCTCCAAAGACATGAAAAGTCTGCAACCTTCAGACAGCTCTTGAGTGCTGCACTCAGAAAGAGCTCAGGAACAAACCAGAATCAGCATGGAGAGAGGGGCAGCTTGAGTTAAGACCAACTACAGTGGTCAGCTAACCCAGTTCTGAACTGTGTGAACGGGACTCAAGTCTCAAATGCAGCCCAGACAAAAGATAATTTGCATAGGCAGCCTTTGGTTTGTTTTGAGAAAAAGTCTCTCTCTGTAGCCTTTGCAAGCTCAAATGTGTGGTAATCTTTGTACTTTAGCCTTCCAAGTGCTGGTGTGCCAAACATTAACTATGGCATTAACTTCTTTTCTTGAGAGAGAGAGAGAGAGAGAGAGAGAGAGAGAGAGAGAGAGAGAGAGAGAGAGAACACAACAACAAGCACACCCTGGCCAACCTATAAGTCACTATGTAGACCAGGCTAACCTTGAACACAAAGAGATCCCCCTAATTCTTCCTCCTCAATGCCGGAACCATCAACATACCCACCATTAACTCCTTGATGGAAGACCCCTCCTAGCCAAGTTGAAATGGGAAGTCTATTCTGGACATTGATGACTTTGAAATCTTGGGTATGGTTTGTGTCTTTGGTAAGAGCCATTTCAGTGGGATGAAAACTCAATTACACTGAATTTAAGAGACAAGAGTAAGTGAAATAGAGAAAGAAAACTTTCCGTAGAAAGAATAGTATTTAAGAGCATGTGTGGATAAAAGTCTGCAAAGCTAATGATGAAAACATGAGGTCCTTCCATCAAATTGCAAATGGTCTTTGACTTATAGGACTAGGTCTCTAAACCACTGCAAATGACAATATGTAGATTGAAACTGCACCTAAGCCATGTAAGCTAACCAGAGTGTACCTAGCCTGCCTCAAATGTATTCAGGACCCTTAGATCCACCTAGCACTGAGTAAAATCATCTAGAACGAAGCCTACTTTAGTGAAATATTGATTATAACTTACTTAACACTACATGAAAATTAGAAACAGAATAGCCATGCTTATGATTCCACATTATCAAGCTGATAAGTTACAAAGTGAGCCACTTTACCTTAGGAACCACTTGTACACTTGTTTTGTTTTGTCAATGATGTATGAAGCAGGGTCAGTACTGAGGCAAAAGGTAAGGCTGAAGGGAACTTGGGAATGGGGAAAGGCGTACACTAAGCTAGATTACAGAGGAGAGTGTACTAATGAGTCACACAGCGCCCACTGACTGTGTTCAGGCGCATGATAAGGAACGATCAAACTAGCTATATAATGTCCTTTTTCAAGGGTGCCCTCCTGAGCAAAAGCAGAGAGCCAGCAGTCTCAATGCTGAGTCAGAAGTAGGAGTAAAGACAAAGGCTATTAAGTGTTTTTATATACATCGTAGGGTGTGTGTGTGTGTGTGTGTGTATACGCATATGACAGATGTCAGATATGAAAGAAACAGAAAATCCCGCTAAAAACCTAAGCAAATATCCTCATTTATCTATATATGCTTAAGAATCTTAGGAAACTCATGTCACAATGTTAATCTCAAGAAAATTAAAAATGAATAGATGGAAGTTCAGATAATTATAATGTGCTCAAGAAAAATCTTAGATTATAATCAAAGACTTCCTAGAATTTCTTGGATTATGATCATAGACATTTCACATGTACCAAGTTTGTTAAATACACACAAACTATTAAAAAGATATCCTTACCTTTGTGTTTCCCAAGAAATCACCATATTCTCTTAGTATTCTTTGGTTTCTAAACAGCCCTACAGGAATCAGAAGATGAGTAGTTTAGATCATATACATACACTCTTACTAACCAGTAATTAATTATATTAATACAACTATTTTCTTTAAGATTATATTAAATGATTAAGAGTGTAGCTCAGTAGGTAAAATGCTTGCTTATCATTTACAAAGTTCACTTCTCAGAACCATGTCAGGTGTAGCACACATCTGTAATCCTAGCATTCAGGGGTAGAAACAGGTGGATTGGGAGTTCTTGGATAGGTCACTGGATAGGTCGTTGAATAGGTTCCTGAATAGGTCATTCTTGGCTACACGGCAAATCTGAGGCTAGCCTGGGTTATATGAGACCCTGACCACCCCCTCCTTTGAAGTAATGTATCCAGGAGGTTTCTTGCCACAGATATTATGGTGATAGCTATGAAGAACAAGATGTCCCAGTGTATGCATACACATGGTACCTTCCCATTTAGATCACATTGAACTGTGCACATACAAAGTGCTGGAGAGATGGCACTGCAGTTAAGAATGTGAGAAGCGGAGTTTGGATACCAGCACTATCATCCATGTTGATTAGCTATCTCACATCGCTTCTAGCTTCAACTCCAAAGGTTGGAGCCCTCTTCAGGACTCAGAGGATACCTGAACATGTATGCATACACTCATGAAGACATGCACACATTCAAATAAATGAAAGGAATCTATTTAAAAGTGTGTATATTGATTTTTAAATGTATTAGAAATATTCTGAAAGGATAAAACCAAACTATCAATAACAATTGCTTTAGGAAAGAAAAGAAAATGTCATTCTTTATATTTCTGTTCTTTGGGGGTATTGGGAAATCAAACTACATTCTTTTTTGAGTCATAAATATGTAAAATACTTTTGTATCAATTAAATATATAATTCAAATCATGTAAAATTTTATATTGCCCTAAATCTAAACTCTAAACCACTAAACTCACTTCTCTGAGTCTTAACGTGTGTCTGTAGTTGAAGGAGTTTCTTATTCATGTTAGGACTCTGAAATATATTTTCTGAATGAAGGAATCAATGAGTGAATGAATGTGGTGGCTGAGTCAGTATTGTCTGTAACAAAGCAGTGCTACCACTATCATGATGGCGATCTTTACATCAGATCCGACATTACTACTGTTGTCCACAGAAACTACAAAGTGTTTCCTTCTACTTCCTGCTACCAACCTAGAAAGTTATCAAGAGAAAAACAAATTGATTCTGTTTTTAAAATAATTCCATGGTGAAACCAGCATTTGCTGCAGCAAAAGAGTAAAGCGGAAAGTGCTAGCAAGAGAGACTGCCTGCTAGGAGGAGCACTGCTCTTGTATGTTATGTCCCAACAAACCCAGACTTGAATTAACAATACTTACGTTCTCTGTATTCTATCTCTGCTTCTTTACGCAATTTTTTCTCTCTGGCAAGAGCTTCAAGGCTTCCCCAAACTTCCAGAGCTCTATGTATAAACATACATACATGGTCAACACCAAGGACTCTTTACTTTATTATGATTATACTTAAGTATAAATGAATAAGTATAAGTATAAATATATAGAAAGCATACAAAAAAGGCACTCAAAGCTAAGCAATTCACATAAACTTATCCGCAAATGTTCTGGTAAGGCTATGTATATTCAACCAGTAGATGACAACTAAGAACAAACAACAAAATCATCAAGGAAAGATTCTGTTTACGATGCTTTTATAACTTCAAATCTAGCATGCACTCTGGTGTGAAGGAATTATGTTCTTACTTTGCTTCCACATCTGACCTCAAGAACACAGTAAAGGACTCAGTGTCATCGTGGGGACTTCGTCGCCTGATTTTTCGAAGTTGTTCTAAATCACTGGAGATATAAAAGTGTTGAAGTTATTCAGAAAATGCTTATAAGCTTATAGGTTAAGGACAGTAAACAATTACACTGAGTCCCATCTTGAATGAAGGGATCGATTCTAAACATCAGTTTAAAGATAGCACTCTTAATATAAAATATAGTCTGGACAGTAAAAAAAAGTATCACTGATAAAGAACATGGTACACAGATTCCATTTCTCTACATACAACCCTGAATGTACAGCGTCTCATCAGAAACTTAGCAGGGTCAGGCCTGATCACTAGCTGGATGGGTGTTACAACTCCCTCATATACTTGTACTATGGACATAACCACAGGCACTTTTAAGATATGTAAAGAACAGGGGTTGGGGATTTAGCTCAGTGGTAGAGCACTTGCCTAGCAAGTGCAAGGCCCTGGGTTCAGTCCTCAGCTCCGGGGGAAAAAAAAAAAAAAAGATATGTAAAGAACAGAATATACACAAGTATCATTCTTCTATTTAAGAACTAAAATAACTGCTGGTAATAATTGCTAAAATGATTGCCTCAGCAGGTAAAGGCACTTGCTGGCAAACCTAATGGCCTAAGTGGTGTCCCTACACCCACACAGCAGAAGAGAACTAACTCCCACAAGTTTGCCTCTGACCTCCACATATGCATCACAGCACATATACTCCCCCATACACAACTAAATTTTTACAGTTAGAAATGTCTACGTCACAGTTGTAATCACTTTAGTTTTCCCTCAGATTCTGAAAGGTTTATATGTTCATCAAGTCACTATTAAAGTCACCATTAGATCATTATTCTATATTTAATCACTGGTTGTCTTATAGAAATTTTGTGACAACAATAAACAATTATCTCCCTGCTAATTTTGAGAATTAATGAAGAGAAAAGGCTGTAAAATTTGCAGAGTACTACCGAAAAAATACTGTACCTGGACTTAAGGCAGAACTCATTGATTGCTCTTACTCCAGTGATGAAATTATTCTTAGTGTATTTTGATCCATACTCCCTTTTCTTAAGGACTGCTTTGACTAAACCAGGAACATAAAGAAATATGTAAGTACACTGAAAGCCCTCCTGAAGATGAATGCTTGTAGAATTCCATAGACACATTATTTTTTCCTGATACATAAGATGGTATCAAGGAAAAGGAAATGTCTCCCCCGGAATAGAAAACTATGATGGCTCATAAATCTAGTGTTTTTCTCCATCGCTCATCTCTAATTGATGCTGAAATAATAGCCTTACTTTTTGTCTGAATTTCAATTCTCTAAGGAACTTTACTTCCATTACTCTAAAACTAAAAATCTGGGTATGAGCTATCCTGGAACCGAAAGGAAAATCATATCTCTCCTTAAAAGGATTAGTTCTTTAAAAAAAAAAAAACCCTTCAAAATAGCTAAGTAACTTCTGCTGGCCTATCCCAGTGCAGATCATGATGGTGGTGGCGGTGGTCACTGCTATCCAGTACTGACTTTCTTTCTTAGAGGCTTCACTATGTGAGGTGGGATCCTGCTCCAGCCTCTGACAGGCTGCAATCACAAGCAAGTCACACATACAGTCCAATGCTGGTGACTCTTCATTACCTAACCATTTATACGCATAATCTTCAAAGTCATTCTGATGAGTAAGTTTTATTTTTTTTTTACCATCTTATAGAGAAGTGAGCTAAATGTCAAAGGGGTTTAATTGCCTTAGATCAGACAGCTAGTAAATGTCTGAGCCAAAACTGAGCCTTGTATTGTCTACACCATAGTGCTCTAAATCCCACAGAGCTACGACTTCATGAATTGGCTGCTTTGGAGAAAATAAGAAAAAAACCAGCCAACTCCGCCTACATCTACACACACTACAACTGAAGGTATTAGCCTCGCACTCCTTAATAACACTGCTCTTCTGAAAATAATCAAGCAAACTGATTACTGTGGTTCTTTAGGTTTTTAAAATACTTGTCACAAAATGCAAAATAAACTTCAGCATAAAGTATCATATAAATAGAATAAAAATGTATGCCCAATCTAAAAGCAAGCTATAACTCTATGCTTAGAATAATGTTAAAGACTTCTGGGCTGGAGAGGTGGCTCAGAGGTTAAGAGCACTGACTGCTCTTCCATAGGTCCTGAGTTCAATTCCCAGCAACCACATGGTGGCTCACAACCATCCTTCTTCCCGTGTGTCTGAAGACAGCTACAGTGTATTCATATAAATAAAATAAATCTTTAAAAAAAAAAAAAAAGACTTCTACAGAAATTCTGTATATTTATTCATACCCACATACTAACACATTAATAAAATATATTTACCTCTGACTTGGAGAGGATCTTGCTTAAGTGGAGCTTTGAGTTCTGCACCTATATTTTCTGCTGTAAAGTTTACCAAAACAAGCTTAATATTGAAGAGTTGCTTTCAAATAAAACTATAACTTATCAATTTAATCAAGCATTATTTAACAATTATATTATCCCAAACTATTTTAATTTATCCTATAAAACATAAAAGTGCTAAACTTCTTAAAAGCTACTTACCCATCATTAATACACTACAGGAGGAAAGGCTTGGACTCATTTCAAGAACTAAAGACAAAGCAAAGCCTTTCAGAAGTCTGACAAAAGGACTTGTTCTAAAGGGGAAAACAAACCTATGAGATGTTACAGCCAATGGTCAAAGTGTAGGTGCATTTAAAACAGAGAAACAAAGGCACCAGGAGTTCTTCCACTGTTTTAGACGCAACAATCAGAGAAAAAAGATGTCTCTTAAGTGGCGTTAGACAACTGTACCTCCAATCACACCCCCCAAAACACTAATAAAGGTAGAAGGTAAAAAGAAAGGTGCCTACCTCCCACTATAGACAAACAAACAAAAACAAAACTTACAAATTCAAATGCCAACACATTTAAATGTAGACCCCAGAAACTGTTATAAACGAAAAGGATTTCCTTTCTTTTTCTGAATCAGGGGTCACTACACAGCCCACAATGGGCTCCGTTTTACAGTGCTCTGCTGAAGTTTCTTGAATGATGAAATCACAGCAGCACACCATATGCTCAGAAAGAAAATTTGCAAGCAGGATATAAGCAACTTAAAGGGGAAAATTCAGTAAATTAAAATTCAGAAAATCCATTCAACAAAAGATCCCATTTTAAAAAAGGGGGGGAGGGGAGAAGTGCGAGAGAGATGGCTCAGCAGTTAAGAGGCCTTGCTGCATCCCACTAAAATCAGGGACTAGACAAGGCTGCCCACTCTCTCCCTACTTATTCAATATAGTTCTTGAAGTTCTAGCCAGAGCAATCAGACAACAAAAGGAGGTCAAGGGGATACATATCGGAAAAGAAGAAGTCAAAATATCACTATTTGCAGATGATATGATAGTATATTTAAGTGATCCCAAAAGTTCAACCAGAGAACTACTAAAGCTGATAAACAACTTCAGCAAACTGGCTGGGTATAAAATTAACTCAAATAAATCAGTAGCCTTCCTCTACACAAAAGAGAAACAAGCCGAGAAAGAAATTAGGGAAACGACACCCTTCATAATAGATCCAAATAATATAAAGTACCTCGGTGTGACTTTAACCAAGCAAGTAAAAGATCTGTACAATAAGAACTTCAAGACTTTGAAGAAAGAAATTGAAGAAGACCTCAGAAGATGAAAAGATCTCCCATGCTCATGGATTGGCAAGATTAATATAGTAAAAATGGCCATTCTACCAAAAACGATCTACAGATTCAATGCAATCCCCATCAAAATACCAATCCAATTCTTCAAAGAGTTAGACAGAACAATTTGCAAATTCATCTGGAATAACAAAAAACCCAGGATAGCTAAAACTATCCTCAACAATAAAAGGACTTCAGGGGAAACACTATCCCTGAACTCAAGCAGTATTACAGAGCAATAGTGATAAAAACTGCATGGTATTGGTACAGAGACAGACAGATAGACCAATGGAACAGAATTGAAGACCCAGAAATGAACCCACACACCTATGGGCACTTGATTTTTGACAAAGGAGCCAAAACCATCCAATGGAAAAAAGATAGCATTTTCAGCAAATGGTGCTGGTTCAACTGGAGGTCAACATGTAGAAGAATGCAGATCAATCCATGCTTATCACCCTGTACAAAGCTTAAGTCCAAGTGGATCAAGGACCTCCACATCAAACCGGATACACTCAAATTAATAGAAGAAAAACTAGGGCAGCATCTGGAACACATGGGCACTGGAAAAAATTTCCTGAACAAAACACCAATGGCTTATGCTCTAAGATCAAGAATCGACAAACGGGATCTCATAAAACTGCAAAGCTTCTGTAAGGCAAAGGACACTGTGGTTAGGACAAAACGGCAACCAACAGATTGGGAAAAGATCTTTACCAACCCTACAACAGATAGAGGCCTTATATCCAAAATATACAAAGAACTCAAGAAGTTAGACCGCAGGGAAACAAATAACCCTATTAAAAAATGGGGTTCAGAGCTAAACAAAGAATTCACAGCTGAGGAATGCCGAATGGCTGAGAAACACCTAAAGAAATGTTCAACATCTTTAGTCATAAGGGAAATGCAAATCAAAACAACCCTGAGATTTCACCTCACACCAGTGAGAATGGCTAAGATCAAAAACTCAGGTGACAGCAGATGCTGGCGAGGTTGTGGAGAAAGAGGAACACTCCTCCATTGTTGGTGGGATTGCAGACTGGTAAAACCATTCTGGAAATCAGTCTGGAGGTTCCTCAGAAAATTGGACATTGAACTGCCTGAGGATCCAGCTATACCTCTCTTGGGCATATACCCAAAAGATGCCCCAACATATAAAAAAGACACGTGCTCCACTATGTTCATAGCAGCCTTATTTATAATAGCCAGAAGCTGGAAAGAACCCAGATGCCCTTCAACAGAGGAATGGATACAGAAAATGTGGTACATCTACACAATGGAATATTACTCAGCTATCAAAAACAATGACTTTATGAAATTCGTAGGCAAATGGTTGGAACTGGAAAATATCATCCTGAGTGAGGTAACCCAATTACAGAAAAACACACATGGTATGCACTCATTGATAAGTGGCTATTAGCCCAAATGCTTGAATTACCCTAGATGCCTAGAACAAATGAAACTCAAGATGGATGATCAAAATGTGAATGCTTCACTCCTTCTTTAAAAAGGGAACAAGAATACCCTTGGCAGGGAATAGAGAGGCAAAGATTAAAACAGACACAGAAGGAACACCCATTCAGAGCCTGCCCCACATGTGGCCCATACATATACAGCCATCCAATTAGACAAGATGGATGAAGCAAAGAAGTACAGGCCAACAGGAGCCGGATGTAGATCGCTCCTGAGAGACACAGCCAGAATACAGCAAATACAGAGGCGAATGCCAGCAGCAAACCACTGAACTGAGAACGGGACCCCCGTTGAAGGAATCAGAGAAAGAACTGGAAGAGCTTGAAGGAGCTCGAGACCCCTTATGAACAACAATGCCAAGCAACCAGAGCTTCCAGGGACTAAGCCACTACCTAAAGACTATACATGGACTGACCCTGGACTCTGACCTCATAGGCAGCAATGAATATTCTAGTAAGATCACCAGTGGAAGGGGAAGCCCTTGGTCCTGCTAAGACTGAACCCCCAGTGAACGTGATTGTTGGGGGGAGGGCGGCAATGGGGCGAGGATGGGGAGGGGAACACCCATAAAGAAGGGGAGGGGGAGGGATTAGGGGGATGTTTGCCCGGAAACCGGGAAAGGGAATAACACTCGAAATGTAAATAAGAAATACTCAAGTTAATAAAAAAAAAAAAAAAAAGAGGCCTTGCTGCTCTGCAGAATCTGGTACGAAGCACATAGTGGTTCATAACTGCCATAGCTCAAACACCAGATGATCTGACACCCTCTCTAGCTCCCATGGGCACCTGCATGCACACACGAGTGCACAAATAAAACCTCTTTTTTTTTTTTTTTTAAAGGAAGGAAAATAATGTCTCAAATTGGGAGACATTATTTCCAACAAACAGAGTTTGATTTGTATCAAGACTATTTTAAAACTTCTTCCACATGAGTAAGAAAAAGTTCATTAAAATGAGCACTAGAACAAACTTGCATGGAAACACAAATATGCATTGCCATTAGGCATAGGAAAAGGTGATTATTTCACTAGCAGAATCCAAATGAAACCAAAGATTGTATTTTACAACCATTGCACTGGGGAAAATGAAAAACTACAACACGTGATTTTGGTAGAAGCACAAAGAGAGAGAATATGGCTGTTGGTGGGAACAGGCACAATGCCTATCAGAACTATAACCCAGTAAGTCTTCCAGGTCAATGAATCAAGAAATCCTCACACAAGGACAACCGAATACTCGCACATGGTATTCACAGCAGCACTTGTGTTGTTTTAGAAACTGCAACCAGCCAATTGCCCGTCAGCAAAAGAACAGTGGCACTGCTTTCTTCTATAAGGAGTGAGTCAAACTTCACGATGGCTATCTTTTCTAGGCCCTCACTGTATGCCAGACACCAGTGTGGTGTCACTTCTTTAATTCACACAACAGCCTCAACAGTCTGTGCTGTAATTATCCTTTAGAAAATCACCAAAGCACACAAACACACCATGTCAGGATAAACCTAGCAACATAACTTAATGAAAAAGCAGACAAACTACTAAGACTACACAGAAAGCTACTGCAACAAAGTTCAAAAAGAGACAAAACTAAATAATCTAGAACACACAAGTATGCTAACCTATTCCTTTCCCTGGCTTTAAAAGCTTTACTTATGAATCATGTGTGTGCATGTGTCTGTGTGAGTCTGGCTACACCACACGCAGCAGAGTCCATGGAGACCAGGAGAGCATTGCATCCCCTGGTTGTGAAGCTACCTGACGCTGATGCTGGCACTGAACCTACAACAGCAGTAAGTATGAGCCATCTCTTTAGTATCCCCAGCCTCTTCTTACAAACAAAACACCAACCAAAAAACCAAGGTACTACAGCTGAAAATGACATAGACTCATATGGCAAATGCAAATCTGAGAAGGACGTTATCAAAAAGAAAACGTTCTTAGCATGATAATTAAATTCCAAGATTCTAATTTTATTTTCTAACTTAGAAAATCTTTCAATGTATGTGTATATTTTGTAATAAAAACCTCATTCACTCCTAAAACATCTTATTTATTATAACCTGAACCCATTCAATTAGAATTCCATGTTTTAATCACAGCTCAATGCGTACCCACATCTACTCAGCATTCACCCTGTGTGTGCTCATCCCATGGACCTGTGCGCACTACTATATTGACTCCCACAAACCATTTTAGCGGAGGCTTCATTATCTCTACCTGAAGAAACTGAACCACAAAGAGGTTATAATGTCCCTCAAAGTCAAAACTACAATTTCCTCTTTATAAGGAAACAGGAGAAGGGTCCTGTAACTGCGCAGGTGATATTTTAGAAATGGAAGGAGAAAGGATCGAAACTTAAGACATTTTCATTAATGTGGTGCATGCTGTTCACCATAAACTGACTCCATGTTTACAATGCTATCCGATTTTCTAAGTAGCATCTGTGTCTTATACATTGAGGAAGACAGAAAAGGCTCACAGTGAGTACTGAACAATTAGCTCAGGAAAGCCACAGGAAGCTCTTGACAGCACTTTCTGTGGAAGAACCCGGATGGAGCACTGTATGAGGCAGGAGCAGACAGAATACCATCTGGGTTTCAGCAGAAGCTGAGGGAGAACAGAACCAAGGAATGGTTGACCTTATTTCAGTTAGAAGACAAATCCCAAGAACAAAGTCCTGGAGCTGATGAGAGAGAGGACCAAACTATAAAGGAAGTCTGTGTTTCCACTCCACTGCTTTGCAAATGGACGGGTGTAAATGATACGTCTCAGCACTGAATGTGACTGTTCAATGGTGGTTCACTGGCACCATCTGATTGCTTGTTCCCAGATTATGTCCTTTCTGCTTTGCTTTTATTTTTTCTTTCACATTTCCTGCCATCCAACAGAGTCAATCAATTTCCATACATTCCTCACGCCCAACCTCCTATTGCTGGTTTGGAATTTATGAAGTTATATTTCTATTCTTTAGTGTACACAGGATATTCCCTGTGAATTTTTCATCTACAAA
Source organism: Rattus norvegicus (assembly GCF_021556685.1). NCBI lineage: Eukaryota > Metazoa > Chordata > Mammalia > Rodentia > Muridae > Rattus > Rattus norvegicus. The sequence goes on from NC_141547.1 coordinate 41,197,682, forward strand.
GTTAGTATTCCACTCTTCTCTAAAACAAGACATGCTTTCTTATCACTCAGGATCACAGTCTTAATATTAAACACTGACAGAATGTTTGCTATTTCTATTACCAATCCTTAATTTTACCAACATCATTTATCCATTTCTCATTCTCCATGTCCATGGCCTTTTCTATCATATCCTGATTTCCCTGAGTTTATTTTGCAACTTAGAGAAATATCTATGTTTACAGTGCTCTTTAACTCTGAAGGGACTGGTCTGTAATATCAACCTTGATGTGTAATAAGATGCTTATTTTCACCTTTATATCAGCATGAAATTCCAGAGGAACACTCACTTTTCCTTTCCTGACTTCAAAGCTATCATTCCCTTGGTCTCTGCATACTGTTGATATAAAATGTTTGTTTCAAATGAGCAACAACTGGCTTCTCTGTTTGCCAACTTTTAGGCTGAATTGTTTCTTGGTCTGTTTTACTAACCTGGTTTCCCTAGACAAGATGTCTAGGTGGATTCTTTTCTTCTTATCCTTCTCAGTAGTCCAAATGTAGTGATTTTTTTCTGGTTTGTTTGGTTTTGGTTTTTTGAGAAAGTCTCACTAAGTAGCTCTGGCTGTCCTGGAATTTACTGTGTAAACCAGGCTGTCCTTAAACTCAGAGATCCTCCCTCTGTCTCCTAAGTGCTAAGATTAACACATGTGCCAACATTCCCAACTAGCTCAAAGTCGTTGTAATTGAAGAATCTTGTTTGTCTCAAATTCTAAAAAATGTGTGCACGTGCTCTCTCAGTCTTTCAGTCTGACTATCTGTCTGTGTCTGTCTGTCTGTCTTTCTCTCTCTTTGTGTGTGTTTGTGTCTTTCTCTGTGTCTCTGTCTCTCACTCTCTTGTAATGCATGTGTGGGATGTCTGTGTGCTGTGTATGTGCACATTTTAATGTGACTGTAGATGTAAGAAGAGACAATTCATGATGCTAATTCTTCCTTCTACCCTCTTGTTTGCTGCTGCAAATGCCAGGCAAGCTGGCCCGTGAGCTTCTGGGATTCTCCCATCTCTACCTACCAGTTTGCTGTAGGGATGCTGGGAACATAGATGCTCTATTGCATCTGTCTTTATGTGGGTTATGGGGGTCTGAACTCCAGTGAACGCTTAATGGGAAACACTTTATCGTCTGAACAATTCCCTCAGTCCTCCTTTACCTCTATAAATTAGTTATCATTTTTCTGTCTTCTCCCTCTTAAATGCCTATGAAATGAAATGGAAGCTAGAACATCATGCTATTTTCTTTTGTCTGTTTGAGACAGCATCTGATCTGGTACTGCACAAGCTGGTCTCAGGCTCATAGCAATTCTGTCTAAACTGAAGTCTGCTGTCAAAAGCTTCCAAAACACCACTTTCCCCCCGACAATGATCATTTAACCAAAGCACATAAAATAAGTTGCTCTCAGATGGAAACTTGTAAATATTCTCATTCTGAACTGTCTAGATGTTACTATAAATATAATGCTATGAAGCAAAAACAAGGAGGTTAGAAATGGCTCAGACACATGCATGAATGCTTATTTTACAAACCACAACCATCTTAATAAACTGACACTACATTGCTGGTGTAGAATCTCCATAATTTCCACAAATAATCAGATATTCTATCCATGAATGTCTCTAGACATTTGTTTTAAGCTCAAATTCTGGCTGTTTGCCACACATCTGCTGTCATTAGTAAAATTAAAACTAATTTTACTAAACTCAAACCATCTGAATGCTCTTAAAAATTTAAGGATGTCTTAGCAAGCCTCTGCTGCTTAATGAGCCATTCCTGACTTATCATGTGATTTGAATTATTCAAAAGTCAATCTCAAACTCTTAAGTATATAAATTATCTTTCAATCAAGCAATTACTTGGTGTCTATCTGATAGCTAACAAGGTCTAATTTGGCCTAGGCAAATCTTGAAAAAGAGTCCAAAATAAAAATGTCAACAGACAGTATATTTCTACTATAAGACAATTAAACTAAAACTTTTATTATACTCAGCAGAAAAAAAGGAAACCAAACCAAAACTGTAACTTTTAAAGATTTTATATAGTGGAAGTGACACTCTACACTTCCTCCTGTGTTTAGGCTTTCCTGAGAAGCCCACTCTATGATCTGTTTGCCCATAATTGTATCATCTCAGCAACTGTCGCTTTCTTTACTGTGTCTTTATAATAAGCACAGTCTGAATTCTGGAACTAAGAGACTCATTACACTTTTTATTCCTCCAACCAGTAATATTCAATTCTAAAAATTTAACCAATCAATGATATGTGCACATATGGGCACATGTGTGAGTGCACATACATGTGTGCTATGATATGTATGTGGAGGTCAGAGGATTTATTAGAATGGTTTACAGGCTATAGTCCAACTAGTCCAATAATGGCTGTCTGTCTAGCAATGGAGTCCAAGAAGCCACAGCTGTTCAGTTCAGGAGGCTGGTCTTCAGTATATGTTGGGATACAGAAGAAGTAGGCTCTAATGCCAGTGAAGGAATAGACTTGGCTAGTAGGCAAAGATAGCTTTCTTCTTGCAGATCCTTTACATAGGCTGCCAGCCAAAGGTTTGGCCCAGATTAAAGGAGAGTCTTCCCAACTCAAAGATCTGGAATAGAAGTGGGTGTTCCCACTTCAAATGATTTAAATTTAAAAGAAAAAAATTTCGCATAAGCATGCCCTACCATGTAGTTAATCATAGATGTAATCAAGTTGACCAGGAATATCCATCACAGTATAGTACTTTGAGAGTAAAGATACTGATTTTTTTTTTTTTTTTTTTTTTTTTTTTGTCCTGTGGATAAATGGAAGTCAAGGGGGAAGCTTTAAAAGGAAGGGATATGATCTACTTTTAAAGCCCATACTGCTCTCGTGAAAGTAGATAGAGAAGGAAAGAGTAGAAGCAGGGTGTGATGGTTTGAGAATGGCCACACTCACATATATGAATGCTTAGTTTCCAGCTGATGAACTGTTTGGGAAGAGTTAAGAGGTGTGGCCTTGTTAGAAGAGGTGTGTTGCTGGGAGTGGGCTTTGAGGTTTCAAAAGCCCACAGCAGGCCCAGTATCTCTTTCTCTGTTTGCTGCATGCCAACCAGGTCCTCTCCAGCAGCCATGCACGTGTGCTTTCCCATCTGCCACCACACTCCCTACCCTCTGAATCTGTAAGTAAGCTCCCAAGCAGATGCTTTCTTCTCTAAGAGTTTCCTTGGCCAGAGTTCTCTTCACAGCAACAGACTCACAACTCTCAGGGAGACAACTACTACAGTAATCCAGCTCAGGGAAGAGGATGTTTCAACAATAGGCTGGCAATTATGAAACCAGTGGGCTTGCAGATTCATAGCACAGTTAACCACTTAACTGGTCACCACATTAGGTACCTAAGGGTTAGATGTCCAAAATCAATTCATTTTATTAAAAATGTCCTCTCATTTTGGCATTTGCAATTTTTTAAACTTTGTTTTATTATGGGGGAGAGGACAGTGCATGCACATGCCACAGCACAGGTGTGGAAATCAGGGAACACTCTGCAGTTGGTTATTTCCTTCTAACTGCACCTGGATTACGGGGACTGAGCACAGGCCCTCAAGCTTGTGCAGCAACTACCTTTATCCACTAAGCCATTTTGCTAGCCTTGTGTTTGTGACTTTAGAAATCAATGACATCATTTACACAACTGGCATTTTTCTTCACATGACTTTTTCTTTCATTAACTCAATTACCAAGCTCTAATTAGTTCGTCCACTCATTTTTAAAAGTATTATTTACATTAGAAAATATAAATAATATCTTCTTGCACTTTCAAGGCTCTGGATTAAAAGGGAAAAAAAGGAGAGAGACAGAGAGGGAGAGGGAAAGAGAGGGGGAAGAAAGAAAGAAGGAAAGAAAGAAGGAAAGAAAGAAAGAAAGAAAGAAAGAAAGAAAGAAAGAAAGAAAGAGAGAGAGAGAGAGAGAGAGAGAGAGAAAGCCAGCCAGCCAGCCAGCCTGTCATTAATTCTGCTTTCAGGTTCCCTCCTTTGTAATCTGTTTGCTATTTTGCAACAAACTATCCTTCCAAATTTTCAAATCCAGCCTCTGCTCAGGCCTCCTCTCAGATACTGACAGGTACCCTGTTGGGGCATTGTCTGTGAAACCCCAACTCTAAGTATGGGCCAGTGCCGTGACACTGGCAAAGGAGTCTACATCACTCAGGTGCCATATTTGGTCCCCACCCAGTTCTGTCTTCTGTCTGAGAAGCAGAAAGCCTGGCTGCAGACTCTTGCTGTAAGTTTAAAGCCAGCCATTCTGGCAATGTAATGAAATCTTATCTCAAAATAAAGAGTATTAAAAAAGCAAAACTAAAAATCAAAACAACAGTTTCCGGTTTCTGTCTGTGCCTGGAGCTGACCCTGTGCCAGAGTCCTCTGTGCCCAGATCCTGCAGGGAGAGAGCTGGTCCCCAAGGAGTGCTGACACACCTGAGAGCACAGGTAGGACTACCACTTCTGCTCCAAGGGACCCTCCTGGAGCAGTCTGGGATAGGATCCTTCCGGTTTCCGTCTGCACCCTCAGCTGACCCTGTGCCACAGCCCACTCTGGCCGGATCCTGCTGGGAGAAAGCTGTCTTCCAGGAATGCTGACACACCTGAGAGTGCAGGAGAGTCAAGCCACTGTCAAAGACAGCAAAACCAGCTAACACCAGAGATAACCAGATGGCGAGGCAAGTGCAGGAACATAACCAAAAGAAACCAAGGCCACTTGGCATCTTCCGAACCCAGTTCTCCCACCACAGCAAGTCCAGGATACTCCAACAAACCGAAAAGGCAAGATTCTGATTTAAAATAACATCTCATGATGATGTTTTATGGCTTTAAGAAGGACATAAATAACTCCCTTAAAGAATTACAGGACAACACAGGTAAACAGGTAGAAGCCTTTAAAGAGGAAATACAAAAATCCCTTAAAAAGAATTACAGGAAAACACAATCAAACAGGTGACAGAATTGAATAAAACTATCCAGGATCTAAAAATAGAAATAGAAACAATAAAGAAATCACAAAGGAAGACAACCCTGGAGATAGAAATCCAAGGAAAGATCAGGAGTCATAGATGCAAGCATCATCAATAGAATACATAGAAGAAAGAATCTCAGGGGCAGAATATACCATAGAAAACATTGGTACAGCAGTCCGAAAAAATGCAAAATGCAAAAAGATCCTAACCCAAAACATTCAGGAAATCTAGGACACGATGAGAAGATCAAACCTAAGGATCATAGGTATAGAAGAGAGCGAAGATTCCATTCTTAAAGGTCCAGTAAATATCTTCAACAAAATTACAGAAGAAATCTTCCCTAACCTAAAGAAAGAGATGCCCATCAACATACAAATAGTCTACAGAACTCTAAATAGATTGGACCAGAAAAGAAATTCCTCCCGTCACATAATAGTCAAAACATCAAATGTACTAAACAAAGAAAGAATATTAAAAGCAGTAAGAGGAAAAGTGTCCAGTAACATAAAAAGGCAGACCTATCAGAATTAAACCAGACTTCAACAGAGACTATGAAAGCTAGAAGATCCTGGGCAGATGTTATACAGACCCTAAGAGAACATGAATGCCAGCCCAGGCTACTATACACAGCAAAACTATCAATTAACATCGAGGGAGAAAGAGAAACTAAGATATTCCATGACAAAACCAAAATTTGCACAATTATCTTTCCACAAATCCAGCCCTACAAAGAGTAATAGATGGAAAACTCCAACACAAGGAGGAAAGCTACACCCTAGAAAAACCGAGTAATTAATCTTCTTTCAACTAACCCAAAAGAAGATAGCCACACAAACATAATTCCACATCTAACAACAAAAATAATAGGAAACAACAATCATTGGTCCCTAATATCTCTCAACATGAATGGATTCAATTCCCCAATAAAAAGACATAGACTAACAGACTGGATATGTAAACAGGACCCAGCATTTTGCTGCATAGAGGAAATGTACCTGAGTGACAAAGACAGACACTACCTCAGAGTAAAAGGCTGGAAAAAGTTTCCAAGCAAATGGTCCCAAGAAACAAGATGGAGTAGCCATTCTAATGTCAAATAAAACTGACTTTCAACCAAAGTTATCAAAAGAGGTAAGGCAGGGCACTTCATACTTGTCAAAGGAAAAATCCACCAAGATGAACTCTCAATCCTGAATATCTATACTCCAAATGCAAGGGCACCTACATTCATAAAAGAAACTTTACTAAAAATCAAAGTGCACATTGCACCTCACACAATAATAGTGGGAGACTTCATCAATGGAAAGATCATGGAAACAAACTAAAGAGACACAGTGAAAATAACAGAAGTTATGAACCAAATGGATTTAACAGATACCTATGGAACATTTCATCCTAAAACAAAAGAATATACCTCTCTCCCAGTATCTCATGGTACCTTCTCCAAAACTGACCATATAATCAGTCACAAAACAGGCCTCAACAGATACAAGATGATAGAAATAATCCCATATATCCTATCAGATTACCACAGACTAAGGCTGGACTTGAATAACAACAAAAATGACAGAAAGCTCACATACACATGGAAGCTAAACAATGCTCTGCTCAATGATAACTTGGGGAAGGAAGGAAGGAAGGACGGAAGGAAGGAAGGAGGGAGGGAGGGAGGGAGAAAGGGAGGGAAGGAAGAAGGGAGGGAGGGAAGAAATTAACTACAGACTTTTTAGAATTTAATGATAATGAAGGCACAACATACCCAAACTTAAGGGACCCAATGAAAGCAGTGCTAAGAAGAAAACTCATAGCTCTGAGTGCCTGCAGAAAGAAACAGGAGAGAGCATATATCAGCAGCTTGACAGCACACCTAAAAGCTCTAGGAAAAAAAAAAAAAAAGAAGAAGCAAATACCCCCAAGAGTAGACTGCAGGAAATAATCAAACTCAGGGTTGAAATCAACCAAGTAGAAACAACAACAACAAAAATAAATAAATAAATATTAAAAAAAAAACTATATAAAGAATCAAAAAAACCAGGAGATGGTTCTTTGAGAAAACCAACAAGATCTATAAACCCCTAACTAGACTAGCCAGAGAGCATAGAGACAGTATCCAAATTACCAAAATCAGAAATGAAAAGGGAGACATAACAACAGAAACTAAGGAAATCCAAAAATAAAAAAAATCAGATCCTACTATAAAAACCTACACTCAAGAAAACTAAAAAATCTGGATGAAATGGACAGTTTTCTAGACAGATATCAGGTACCAAAGTTAAATCAGGACCAGATAAACCATCTAAACAGTTCCATAACTCCTAAAGAAATAGAAGCAGACATTAAAAGTCTCCCAACCAAAATAAGGCTAGAACCAGATGAGTTTAGTGCTGAATACTATCAGATCTTCCTAGAAGACCTAATACCAATACTCTTCATGATAAAAATCTTGGAAACATCAGGAATTCAAGGACCATACTTAAACGAAGTAAAAGCAATATACAGCAAATCAGTAGCCAACATCAAACTTGAAGCAATCAAGAAGAGAAACTTGAAGCAATTCCACTAAAATCAGGGACTAGACAAGGCTGCCCATTTTCTCCCTACTTATTCAATATAGTACTCGAAGTGCTAGCCAGAGCAATCAGACAATAAAAGGAGATCAAAGGGATACAGATTGGAAAGGAAGAAGTCAAAATATCACTATTTGCAGATGATATGATAGTATATTTAAGTGATCCCAAAAGTTCCACCAGAGAACTACTAAGTCTGATAAACAACTTCAGCAAAGTGACTGGACATAAAATTAACTCAAACAAATCAGTAGCCTTCCTCTACTCAAAAGATAAACAGGCTGAGAAAGAAGGGGGAGTGACACTCTTCACAATAGTCACAAATAATATAAAATACCTTGGGGTGACTCTAACCAAGCAAGAGAAAAATCTGTATGATAAGAACTTCAAGTCTCTGAAGAAAGAAATTGAAGAAGATCTGAGAAGATGGAAAGATCTCCCATGCTCATGGATTGGCAGGATTAATATAGTAAAAATGGCCATCTTGCCAAAAGCAATCTACAGATTCAATGCAAAATTCCAACTCAATTCTTCATAGAGTTAGAAAATTCATTTGGAATAACAAAAAACCCAGAATAGTGAAAACTATCCTCAACAATAAAAACTTCTGGGGGAATCACCATCCCTGACCTCAAGCTGTATTACAGAGCAATAGTGATAAAAGCTGTACGGTATTGGTACAGAGATAGACAGGAAGATCAATGGGATAGAACTGAAGAACCAGAAATGAACTCACACACCTATGGTCACTTTGACAAAGGAGCTAAAACCATCCAGTAGAAAAGAGACAGAATTTCCAACAAATGGTGCTGGTTCAACTGGAGGTCAGCATGTAAAAGAATGCAAATTATGCATTCAAAGATCAAGTCCAAGTCAACCTTGGACCTCCACATAAAACCAGATACACTGAAACTAACAGAAGAGAAAGTGGGCAAGAGGTGAAAATTTCCTGAACAGAACATCAATGGTTTATGCTCTAAGATTGAGAATTAACAAATGGGACCTCCTAAAATTGCAAATCTTCTGTAAGGCAAAGGACTCTGTCTTTAGGACAAAATGGCAACCAACAGATTGGGAAAAGATCTTTATCAATCCTACATCTGATAGATGCTAATATCCAATATGTACAAAGAACTCAAGAAGTTAAGACTCCAGAGAACCAAATAACCCTATTAAAAAATGGGCTCCAGAGCTAAACAAGGAATTATCAACTGAGGAATACTGAATGGCATAGAAGCACCTAAAGGAATGTTCAACATCCTTAGTCGTCAGGAAAATGCAAATCAAAACAACCCTGAGATTCCACTTCACACCAGTCAGAATGACTAAGATCAAAAGCTCAGGTGACAGCAGATGCTGGAGAGGATGTGGAGAAAGAGAAGCAATACTCTTCCATTGTTGGTGGGACTGCAAGCTGGTACAACCACTCTGGAAATCAGTCTGGAGGCTCCTCAGAAAATTGGACATAGTACTACATGAGGACCCAGATATACTACTCCTGGACATATATACACCTAAAACATGCTCCAACATATAACGAGGACACATGCTCCACTATGTTCATAGCAGCCTTATTTATTTCCAGAAGCTGGAAAGAACCCAGATGTCCTTCAACAGAAGAATGGATACAGAAAATGTGGTGCATCTACACAATGGAGTAGTACTACTCAGCTATTAAAAATAATGACTTCATGAAATTCTTAGGCAAATGAGAATATCATAGGAACTTGAAAATGTCATCCTGAGTGAAGTAACCCAGTCACAAAAAAGCACGTATGGTAAGCGGATACTAGCCCAAAAGCTCGGAATACCCAAGATACAATTCTCAAACCACAAGAAGCTCAATAAGAAGGAAGACCAAAGTGTAGATGCTGCAGACCTTCTTAGAAGGGGGAACAAAAGTACTCACATGAGGGAATATGGGGACAAAGTGTAGCGCAGAGACTGAAAGGCCATCCAGAGACTGCTCCACATGTGAATGCATCCCACAGACAGCCACCAAACCCAGACAATATTGTGGATGCCAACAAGTGCATGCTGACAGGAACCTGATATAGCTGTCTGCTGAGAGGCTCTGTCAGAACCTCTCAAATACAGAGGCAGATGCTTGTAGCCAACCATTGAACTAAGAATGGGGTCCCCAATGGAGGAGTTAGAGAAAGGACTGAAGTAGCTGAAGGGGTTTGCAACCCCCTAAGAAGAACACAATATCAACCAACCAGACCCACCAGAGCTCCCAGGGATGAAACCACCATCCCAAGAGAACACATGGAGAGACCCATGGTTCCAGCCAAGTATGTAGGAGAGGATGGCCTTGTTGAGCATTGATGAGAGGAGAGGCCCTTGGTCCTGTCAAGGCTCGATGTCCCATTGTAGAGGAATGTCAGGGTGGGGAGGTGGGACGGAGTGGGTGGGTGGGTGATGGGAGCACTTTAATAGAAGTAGGGGTTGGGGTGGGATAGAGGGTTTCTGGAGTGGAATCCGGGAAATGTAAATAAAAATGCAATTAAATAAATTAAAAAAAAAAAAAAACAACAAAATATGCTGACAGGCTAATAAAATGTCTCAGTGAACAAAGGTACTTTTCATGTAAGTCTGATGATGTAAATTTGACCCTCTAAACCCACACAAAGACGGAAGGAGTGCCAACTTCACAAAGATGTTCCCTGAGCTTCACATGCCATACACACACACACACAAATTAATAATAATAATAATAATAATAATAATAAATGAGGTCCTAGGTTTAAAAGAAATAAATAACAACAAAAAGCAGAAGAAGAAAAAAAGAACCAAAAAAAAAAAAAAAAAAAGCAGAACACCAATGTATGTTCTACAAAATTGACTAGATATAAAATATTAGCCAATAAATAGCACATCAGTTGAGAACAATTTGTCAAGAGTTAAGGCATTCTAAGGTCTTTGTATTTATCAAAGGAACTTAAATATTAATCATCTTTGGCCTTTGAAGTAGTAATAGAATATCTAACTTCCCTACAAACATGGAAATTATAGATACTATTTTTAAAGATTTTTAAAGTACTATATAGATCTATACAGATATAAACTCTGACCCAAGAAATCAAAGCTACACATATTTTCAAATACATTGGGGCCACTCAGAAAAACTTTTCAAATGGGAAAGCGAAAACTTAGACTCTAAGCTTCGTGCCATAATCGTAGAGACCAAATTTTGTGACAAAACAGATCACGAAGCCCTAGCAAGGTTTAAAAGTATGGAAACACCATTAGGATGAAAAAAGAATCACATACACAACAGAGTAAACAATGCTTACAAACTATGCAAACAAACTCAGGTCTGTATCTGTGCACATGTGTGCATGTTTGTTTGTATCTGTGAGTGTAGATATATGTGTGGCCAAGCGTGTGTGGAGGTCAAATAACCTCAGGAACTGGCCCTCACCTTCCATCTATTGGTCACTGCTTGCTATACAAGCCCCCCCGCCACCCAGTTCAGATGGTTTTACAGGCACGTACTGTAGTTAGAGAAGTAAGTCATTTTCCACTTCCCCAGTGTAGAGGAAAAGTATACAAACTCTGAGCAAGTACATACACACCTGCTTGCGTAAGCGGTGGGGCTTTGTCAGTTCTCGGAGTTTGTGAGCCCTGCCCTCCTTTCTGGACATTTGTAGAGTACAACTTGACTTGATTTAGAACAGATATTTGCGGGTGAATGCTGGGAATCATGGACGTAAAGCTTTCAAATGTCATTAAATTCTTCCATCCTAAGGAAAAAAAAAGTCACTTTAATCTCAAACATTTAACAAATCACATGCTTGAATTTCCTTAGTAATACAGGAATCAAATATCTCATTTTCCCTTATATTTATATTGATATGCAAACTTTAAAAATATATACGAAATCAAGCAAAATTTTCATTTCAGTTTTCCAAAAGGTAGCACATAGTACATAACAGACACTCTTATTTTGTATGCTGGTTGCATTTTTTAAAAAGCTGGTATAATGTATTTTTAGAATAGCAGAATCTGGATATAAGACAGTCAAAAGGTCTTCCTACTTAAAATTATCCACGTCTTCTCACAAGCTGGAGATTTAGTCCTGTCATATAACAATCAAAAAGTGAATCTTGGGGCTGGAGAGACGGCTCAGTGGTTAAGAGCACTCACTTCTCTTCTGAAGGCCTTAAGTTCAATTCCCAGCACCAACATGAAAGCATGAAGTCTGGTCTGGTGCCCTCTTCTGGAGTGCAGATGTACATGCAGGAAAAGCATACATATGCACAAAATACATATTTATAAAAATAAATAAGTCTTTTAAAAAAGATGTCTTTAAACAAACAAATAAGTACAACAAATAAATAAATCCTATTAGTAGACATCCCTGTTCTCTGATTCTTTTTACATTTCTTTTTCAAATTATTTTTTGATTATTTATTATTTATTTAATGTATACGAGCACAGTGTAGCTGTCTTCAGGCACCAGAAGAGGGCAGCAGATGCCATTACAGATGGTTGTGAGCTGCTCATTACAGATAGGCTGCTGGGACTCGAACTCAGGTCCTCTGGAAGAACAGCCAGTGCTCTTAACCACTGAGCCATCTCTCCAGCCCTATATGGAACCTTTGAGAGAATGAGACACAAAGCACTTCAGCTGTTTAATCTTGGTTGACAGTGGCTTTACTGGACTGACACAGAAGGAAAAGAGACTCCACAATTGTACTGAAGTGACAGAAAAATAAACTACTCTCCTGACTTTTTATGTGCTACTTTGTATACTCAGATTTCCAGTTTTTCAAAGAACTCAAGAACTATTTAGACAAAATCTGTACTTTGTAAGTTTTGTATGAAACCAACCATATCATTAGAGATAATTCAGTTTTCTCAAGAGTGAGTGGGTGGGCACTGAGTGAGCACTGAAGACCTGACACTTGGTCAGGGGCCACAGCTCAGCTGATAGGACCTTGGCACCATAGGGGGCAGAAGGGCACAATGTCCATCTGCTGAGAACTGAATTTCCAAAACATTAACTGATGTATGTCATCTGCAGGAAGAAGACTTGTAAAATAAAGAAAAGCCTTTTCTTGTGGCTCAGAGACTCTGGCAGGAATAAAAGTCACTGTGAGACCTGCAGATAACTGCACGAGGGTTTCAAGGAAACAGATATACTCAGTCAAGCTATAGGCTGCTCATTTATTTGGGGGGTGGGGGAAAAGGAACTTCCTGCTGTCAATGTATTCTTTAGTCTATTTGGAAAATTGATGAGGGTCCAACGTGGTTTTGGTTATGTGCATCTATTTCTAAAAGCTAAATGAGGGGCTGAAGAGATGGCTTAGTGGTTAAGAGCACTGACTGCTCGTCCAGAGGTCCTGAGTTCAATTCCCAGCAACCACATGGTGGCTCATAGTCATCTGTAATGGGATCTGATGCCATTGGTTCTGGTGTGTGTGAAGAGAGCAATAGTCTACTTATATATAAATAAATCTTTTTAAAAAATAAACAGTAGCTAAATGAGAGAAATAACAGTAGAGGGTTCTTGCACATGAAGCATGGGACATACCAAACCTGTCTTCTTCACTGTGGCCACTGTTATTCTTGAGGCAAAATAGGAAGACTAAGAAAATACAAAGGGGAATCAGGGCACATGAGCGCAGGGAACAGTGGCACATACCATTAATCCCAGCACTCAGTGAGGCAGAGACAGTCAGTGTGAGGCCAGCCTGGTCTATATACCAAGTTCTAGGCCAGCTAAGGCTGCATGGTGAAACCCTGTACTAAAAATAATGAGGATGAGGATGATGAATTAAGGGCTCATGAAAAGGGACAAAAACCTTGGGACCTAGTTTGCCTTTCCTGCTGACTAAGAATCAAAACAAAATTTTCAGCAATACTGATAAAGTCAAAATTGCCTACGGAGATAATTTGTATTTCCCTAAAAACATCCAAAAATGTGTATTTAGAGTCAAATGTTTGTAACCTCAAGTTTTAGCATTCCTCCCATCCCTAAATCTGAACAGTAAACCTTAGCACCACTGAGAGAGAAGGAGAGAATGAGGGATGGATGGAGGGAGGGAGGGAGTGAAGGAGGGAGGGAGGGAGGGAGGGAGGGCTGGCTCAGTGGAAAAAAGCACTAAGAACCAGCTCAAGAATGTTGTCCCCTAACGTCCACAAGTATGCCATGGCACACATGCTCTTATACCTCCACACACACTCAGACACAGTCACACAGTAACAATAACAATAACAACTTTCTAAAAAAAGAAAAAAGTCTTTTTTTTTTAAGATTTATTCATTTATTTTATGCATCAGTACACTGTAGCTGTCTCAGACACACCAGAAGAGGGCATCAGATCCTTTTACAGATGGTTGTGAGCCACCATGTGGTTGCTGGGAATTGAACTCAGGACCTGGGGAAGAGCAGTCAGTGCTCTTAACCACTGAGCCATCTCTCCAGCCTGAAAAAAGTCTTTAACTAGTGGTCACAAACATGATTTTTCATTTCTATGTGAATAGACCCAATCCAGGTCCACATACTGAGCTTGAGATCTCTTTGAACCATTTTTAAAGCTACGCAATATACTTAAAATTTCAATTTACATTCTTTGAATATTAATAAACTAAGCTGTTCATTTGAGTTTCTGCCCTGGTAGTTTTCCAGTCTGAACTTTATTTCTTGAATTCCCATAGCAGTGTCTAGCCTACTCCACGCATACTGTATGTCAGTGAGTACAGAGGCTTTTTGTGAACTCAGTTGATGAGGAAAACACCATGGAAGTGGAGACCAAGTCTCTGTGAGAGTTGCTTACTCTGGGCTGGGATTGCACCTCAGCAGCAGAATTCTGGGCCTTGGGTTTGGTCATGATCACAGTAAAAGAAAAAACTCATCTAGTATCTAATTTTCCCTTTATTTATGACAATGTCTACTGCTACTGAATGCTAGAAACCTTTACTCATTGGGCAGTTTTAAAGCTGGAGCCTTCTAATATGATTACTTCTTCAATAGTACAGTTTAAGTCAGCCTCAGCCTTAGTGCACCAACTCTCCAAATGTACGTGTGTTGCCTGGCACACTGCAGAGGTGGCATGGTTTTAGTTTGCAGGTACCACTGCAATTCCAGATTTAAGGATGGTTTGCTGTATATTTCATTCCAATTCAGTCACTGAGTTGAGTGATGCTCAAATGGCCTTAATTCTGGCCAGTAGAGGTCTCCAGATTTTTCTAATACTATACAGTCATCTCTCAGCTCCCTTGCTAGCTAGCTGTCTGGAAACATCCTTTAGTTCTGAATTTCAATAGTATTTCAGGTATCAACAGCTTTCAGCATACCGTTAGCATTAATACACAACTGAAGACTGCTTATAGGCTAAAAATAAAAACTACATGAGCACACATGGGACTCAATGAAACCAATATAATTCTAACCCAGCAATGGAATACATAATCAATCACTTACAGGGTGGATTGCTGAATTCATTAACTCCAGTTGACAGAAATATAGAAAAACATATTTCCTAATCTTAGCACCCTTTCTTCAAGGTGACATCTGAAATTAGCTACGCATGGAACATTAGTCTTTCATTTGGCACTTACTGCTCTGTCGGTCTGAACAGGGATTTCTCATTGCCACATACCCAAGGCTGGTGCATCTAAGTTGCAGCTACCAGCATGTTTCCAGCTTAGTCAGACAGACAGTCAGGGCCAGTCACAAGTCTAGGCTTTTACTCTGCTTCTGTGACTAATAACCACTGCTACTGTTTACTGCTTGCCCTCTCTCTAATCGAGCTTGTCATCTACTCCTTATTTACTCGGCTTTCGTGTGAAACTAAGAATAACAAAGCAATCTGTTCTCTCCCCTGCAAACTGACAATTCAGTCTATTACGTATGCTTCATCTGCACTAGAGACAAACAAACGGACATCCTGGATTTGGGTTTGTTCCCGGCTAAGGTTAGGACTTGAGTTAAGGTTGTAATCTGTCATCTCCATATATCAGTCCCCTTACCTAGGAGACTATCCCAGTAGTTTCTTCCCTCCAAATGTGAAAGCACTGACTATAAATCGGAGTAACTGCATGGTTGGAAGGATGGCTCCATGATTAAGAATACTGGCTGCTCCACAGAATCAATCAACTGGGACTCATGGGGACTCACAGGTCAGGGGGCCAGTAGGGTCTGACCTAGGTCCTCTGTAGATCTGTTATGGCTGAGGGGCGCAACGTTCATGAGGGAGTCCTAACCATGCAGTGGGGCTGTCCCTGACCCTTTTGCTTGCTTATGGGACCCTTTTCCTTCTACCAGGTGGCCTTATCCAGCCTTGGTGTGATGCTATGTGCCTGGTCTTATGTCTGTTCAGCTTCTTATGTCTGTTCAGTTGATGTCCATGGGAGACCTGTTATTTTCTGAAGGGAGGCATAAGATGGGTGGATCTGAGGGAAAGGGGAAGACGGGAGTAGAGATTGGGAAAAGGAAAGGAATGGGAAACTGTTGTTGGAATGTAATATATGAGAGAATTAAAAAAAAACAACAGCAAACCTTTGCTTGCTAGATGAGGAAAAATTCCCACTTTACATTACACAAAAAAGGGACTCTAACTCAATATGAGTTCAACCACTAAAAATGTATTTGATAATCTACCTTACTTTTTTACCTTACTTTTCTTTATTTTAAAAATGTGCATAATAGGCTAGGTGTGGTGGTGCATTGCTTTAATCCCAGCATTCAGGAGGCAAAGGCAAGAAGATCCCTGAGTTCAAGGCCAGTCTGGTCTATTCAGTGAGTTCCAGGACAGCTAGGGCTGTGCAGAGACTCTGTCTCAAACAAAACAAAACAAAACAAAACAAAACAAAACACCCAAAAAGTATACCATATAGAAACTAAAAACATATCTACCAATAAGCTATCTGGAACTTCATTAAGATTTTAATGGGGGACTGGAGAGATGGCTCAGTGGTTAAGAGCACGGACTACTCTTCCAGAGGTCCTGAGTTCAAATCTCAACAGCTACATGGTGGTTCACAACCATCTGTAATGGATCAAATACCTTTTCTGATGTACCTGCAGACAGGTACAGTGTACTCATATAAATAAAATAAATAAATCTTAAAGAAAAGAAAACAATCTTAATGGGGACTGACAAGATGGTTCAGTGGTTAAGAACACTTCCAGAGGACCTGGGTTCAATTCCCTGCATCCGCATGGCAGCTGACAATCTTCTTCAACTCTAATTCCAGGGGAACCCATACTCTCTTCTTGCTTCCATGAGCACTGCACACTTGTAAAGCACATATACACATGTAGGCAAAACATTTATACACATAAAAATGTTAGAACAATTTATTTTATAACAGATCTTATTAAAAGCACTGTCAAATTATGAGTCTGTGCAATATTAACACTCAGTAGCCCCGGTTTACTGGTATCCTTCTGCTAGCCAACACTCCAGGTAATCCTGTCTATTCATCTAGCAAGCAAAGGTGTAAGCAAGATAGTGTGGCCCAGTCCAGGAGAATGTGACTGATATGATATGGTTTTAATGCACAGCATAAAGAAGGCTACCCTAACTTTGTTTTTTTGAAAAAGGCAACAAAGCACACACTGACAACTCCCTGCACTACAACTTGGATGACAGCTCTACTGTCTTGCTTAATTACTTTGACATTTGCTAAGAAAAGGTAAAAATAGCGTAGGATTCCAAGACTTGGGGATAGAGGAAGGAGGACCACAAGTTCGAGGTCACTGGGCTGACCTAGGCATTAAATGTTAAGACCCTGTCTCAAAAAGATGGGGAGGGAGGTAAAATCAATAAAAGCATCTAACATAATATAAATACTTTAACTGCAAATAAGTTTCCAATGTATTAGTAGTGAACTAAGATACACATTATTTATTGTAAATTATTTTAAATGCAATTGTTAGGTCACAGGGCACAAACCTCTTAAAGTTCCTTTTACACAGAGAATAACTACCTCCTCCTAAAACAGTGTTCAGTTCTGCTGCCAATCAGTACAAGAGAGTTCCTGCATCTCCCATAAAGAGTATCATATCATCACGAAGAAAATCTTAAGAGGATAAAAATATGGCTTAGCAGCTAAGTATTGCATATGCCAATAATTCTAGCTCCACGTGATTCAATGCCCTCTGTTGTCTTCCATGTACACACATACTGGCACATACATGTGTATATACTTACATGCACACACACAAATAAACAATAGAAATCTTTGAATGAAAAGGAGTAAACTTAGCCAATGCAAGATAGTCAGTGAGCAGTAAAATGCTTTAAACATACATTGTTGAGAAACAAAGGTTTTAATGTCTGTAGAACATTACTGTCTCTGCATGTATTCATCAACCTTCAGTCATCTCCCTGGCCCGTTACTGTACTGTTATATATACTCTCCGACGGCCATAGTGATGTGCTTAGTCCACACTAATGGGCTGTGTGAAACACACACTGCATTCTGAAGACAACACAAAATGGGAAACACCTTAATATTCTTTAAAAAAATTATATGCCAGAATATTTTAATATACTAGCTAAAGTATATTAACCTACTTTTACTTTTTAAAATACGGCTACCACACAATGCAAAACTGCATGAGGTGGCCTGGCTCTTGAATACTGTCATTTTCTTTGGCTTCACAGAGGTTTCTCATCTTTATTTATATCAGTCAGTGGGTTCCTCCTGTTTATTCTTTTTTGTCATTTTGTTTTTTGATATGGGGTTTTTCTTTGTAGCCCTAGCTGTCCTGAAACTCATTCTGTAGACCAGGACGGCCTCAAACTCAGAAATCCTGCCTCTGCTGAGACTAAAGGCATGGACTGCCACACCTGATCTCCTCTGTTAATCCTTTAGAAGACTTAACTAGACAGGTAAGCATTCTAGAAGCAGAAACTAAACTTTATTTCTTCTCAAAGAAAATCATCTGGCTTTGGATACCCAACTCCCCCTCCCCAAACAAAAACAAACTAACACAAACAAAACAAAAAACCAGCTTCAGATAGATTTTCTTGTGGTATGCATCCAACTTAACTTGTACACTTTCTCCAAATGATTTTTAAATTTAACCATAGTTTTGACTGTGTTTTCAAATACTAAAAGTAAACTTCCACAAAGGTGATGTTTTAAATCTAAAAGGCTGTTAAGTGTAAAAATATAATCTTTTTGTAGTAATAAACATCTTAAAGAACTCTGCAAAGTCGTCCTAAATGGAGAGACAGGTAGCTACTCTCTGAGCTGCGCAGAATGAGACAAAGAGCCTAGTGACAGCTACCCAGAATAAGAATTCAAATTACACTACTGCAACTCACTTCACCAACACTGACAGGGCACAACATTTAACAGCCACTCTATGACTTTCTGTGTAATAGGCTGAAGTTTACATGGAGTTCTAGAATAGAGAAACAGACGATTCATTCTGTTCCTAAGACAGTCAGGCATACTGCCACTATGGGAAAACTAGCTACAGTACTCTGTCACTGACAACAATAAACCAAAACAGTGTTATTGCAATCAATTCATTTGCAACCTCAGGAGCCAGTTTTTTTTTTTGTTTTGTTTTGTTTTTGGTTTTTTTTTTTTTTTTTTTGGTTCTTTTTTTCGGAGCTGGGGACCGAACCCAGGGCCTTGCGCTTCCTAGGTAAGGGCTCTACCACTGAGCTAAATCCCCAGCCCCAGGAGCCAGTTTTTAATAAGGTATGAATATATTCTATCTTTTCAGATCAGCACAGGAGTCTATTACAGCTTTTATCAAAAACCTTTATCAAAAAGCTGAAGCTTTTGCCTTCCACTCAAAGTTTCTGAAGGCTAAATGTTTGAGAAACACTCTTTGCAAATCCCAAGAATCTGGGGGATCGAGTTGTTGGTGGATTTGGTCCTGTCCTCTCCTTCTGGGCTCTGCTATGAGTCCTCCGCGTCACGCTATGACGTGTCAAGCTATGGGAACAAGGGAGGTGAACCTAAATAGAACTTACAGGTTTGATGCTACTTTAGAAACTCTCCAACAACTTTAATCTGACTGAGAAGGCGATGCTGAAGAAGATGAAAACTCTCAATCACGCTCCGCGCCCAGGTTTAGTTTCAGAACACACTTGTTTCACCAAAAGGATTGTTCGATATAACTACAAAGTTCTGTGGGTTTCCTGTTCCCAAACTATGCACATTCGATAACTGTGAGAAGCCCTCACCTTAAGATCCATATGTGACATCCTCTTTGATTTAGGGATATTTAGGAAAACGAGACGGCACTAAGGAAAAGAACAGCGCAGGAATATCTCACTCAACCTAAGCAGCAGCAGAACTGCGGCGGCGAACTCAAGGGACCCTCCAAGTTGGTGGAATCCGCCATTTCCCACGGCCTGTTTGGGTCACCCTGGGTCACCGCGATGCGCCTTAAGACCTTCCCGGGTCTGGAGGTCCGCCTCAGGGTGTCCCTACGCCGGCTGGCCCCCGCGGGGGCTCTGTAGCCGCGGCTTGCGGGGGGCACCTGTGAGGACCTTGCGAGACCGTAAGGCTCTGGATTGGAGAAGGGCAGGATGGCCAACTGCCGAGGCCAGGCGCGGCCTCCACCGGTCCGTCACTCACCCTGGCTGCGGCCGCGGGCTACTGCCGGGCCGCCACCGAGCCTGCACAGCGCCGCCCAGCTGCACCTGTGCGCCGCAGCGGCGGCGGCCAAGCCCGGAAACATCCTGGCGGGGCAGAGGCCCCAACTCGGTCACCGCCTCCTGCCTCCGAGCTACCTGCCGTGCCAACTGACTCCATAGACTGGACCCCAGCGAACACGGATGTGTACGCCGCGGCCGGAGGCCTCGGCGACCCGGAAGTCGTGGTAGTGCGGCGCGACGGCGGAAGTGACGAAATATGCCAGCTGGGGGGCGGTGTTTATGGCCAGCACGGATCTGTACCGAGTGATTGACATTTGGAAGTCCGTGTCCCATCCAGGGAGACAGTCTTCCGAAGCGCTGCGGGACTCCGGGCTGTGGGAAGTAGGAAGAGAAAGCAGGGTTTAAGTCTCTGTCCCCGTTCCTTTTGAACCCTCGGCACCGCTCTGTCCAACACCGTGGTCGCCTTGCTGATCACTCAACCTCAGCTTATTAGAGGCCCGCGTAAAACTAGAAGTCGCCCGCGAAAATGGAGCAATTTTCAAATAGCCTGGTCCCAGAGAGAAAGAAACCTGAACACATTCGCCTGTTTTAACTATCCCATGTCAGGTTCATTCAGCTCTTAGCTTAAGCATTCTTTGTCCACCCTAACTATAATTAACTTGGTTGTCCTGTACACTTTTTTTCAAAATTCCACTACTGAAGTTATTGTTCCCCGGAATAGAGACTAGATATATGGATAGTGAATCCTGTGCAGTTTTATGCTACTATATTCCAGGGGCTAAGTTAATACCTGCCTGACCAAATAAATAGAAGGGAATGGAATGCTTGACCACTTGTTTTACAGATGAGTCTAAATCGCTTAGCGAAAGTACTACAAAATAAAAATTTTAATGGAAAATTAGTGCAAATCAATAAACAGGGAAACCAACCACTTTGAGTGGATTTGAGACTCCCTTCCCAGGCGGGGAGAAGGAATCCACCTCTGGTAAGATTAAGCAGGTCAAAAGCTCATGGCTATCAAAGTCCTAGGCTCTAGTGAAAAGCTCTTGCAGCTATTTGGATAAATGTATTATGTTCTGACTCCTCTGCTCCCCAACTGTAGCCATTTTGTTTCATGTCTGCCAGTTATTTCATATTACTACCGTGGCATGCCTGCCAGTCACTGACTCAGAGAAGTGACTTGGCTCAAGGACATGCTGACCACATACCCTGGTTTTGTCCTGAATGTTCTGTATGAGGTTTGCTAATCCTAAGAAAGTCCACAAAGCTTTACGTATCCATCAAATCAAAGCTCAATATGAACTGTTATATCTAAAATAGCTTGAGTCAGAGCTGACCACTGGGCAGCCCTTCCTGCACCTACATATGAGCTCACTGTGGTTTTTGTGGCTGATACCAAAGAATGCTACCAATAAGCTAAAAAGTTATGATTATAATACTCATGCTCTGTTATCTCAATGTCCTGATATTCCCATTCATGCATCCTTCTTACTCAGACCCAGTCAGCTTAAAGGTTAACTGATGACACTTTGCCAACTGCTCCTCTCCTTGCCCTTTAAACTTTTGAACCAGGTGTTTCCTATAAAAAGTCTATACTGAGATCAGACTAATAGCACAATTAGGTTTTTCCTTCTTAGAGACATAGACATTCAGTATTATGATACGCATTCAATAAACTATTCTTGCTTAACTGAGATGGTGTGTGTATGGTTTGAGTGACGAATTCCTGAACCTCAACAAATGGATAGGATATTCTGATTAAATTGCCTTCTCAATAAGTACCTGTATGCACCTGGAGTAGCCACTGTCAGCTCTGAACAGAGCAGCTGGTTGGTTTTTTCTTCCCTTTGCAATGGTCAATGAAGACTGCAGGAATGCCCAACTGATCAAAGAACCTAGAATAAATGACTATTGAATGCCTAGCCATAAGCGGAAACATTTGTATCACTCCTTCCAAACAAAGCCCAGGGAACATTCTGGAAGAAGGGGTGGGTTGAAAGTAAAAGCCAGAGAAAGTGGAAGTAGTGGGAAACACTGACTTCCAGTATGACATCATTGATGCCCTCTTGAACTCACACTTGCTATGATTACTCTCACAAGACTGGGTACATCAACACTGTGTCAGAGAAAGAGAAGGGGGTCCTACTCTTCCCTGGGAATTTATACACAATGGTTGATGGGGAGAGGGAGAGACATTTGAAAGCAAAATTTCTACCATTCACCTGTAAACAACCCCAAGGAAGCTCATTAGATGTCACTCACAGAGACAGGCACATGCACATCAAAAGCAGAACAGAAAAAAAACTCCCTGGAAAAAGGAAAGGGATTAGCAGGAGTGGGCAGAGGACAAGGGAGTAGCAGGTGTATAAATATGATCAAAATACACTGCACATAAAATGCCATAATAAAATCCCTTACATAGTATCAATATATCTTATAAAAATTTAATGAGAGTCGGCACAAGGATTTTGTTCAGATTGGGTTTTCGTTTTTGTTTTTTTGAAACAGGGTCTCACGTTGTAGCCTCCGTTTCAGAGATGCTGAGACATTTGTCTCCATTGGCACGGATGAGGTAGATCATGAAAAAGGCTCAGGACCTCTAGCGCTCCAATATGTATGTTCTGAAAAGCAATGTTGTAAGGCAAGGAGAATCCAAAGGGTCTGCTCTCCTAAGTACATTACATGCATGTGTGTACTGCACAGAGGCTAGAGGTCGGTATCAGGTGTCTTCCTCTATCTCTACCTTTTATATTTAAAATCACACTCTGGGTGCGTGTGTGTAGATGAGCTGATGGCACGGTGTGCCTTTGGAAGGCAGAAAATAACCTGTCAGTTCTTTCCACCTGGTGGGTTCCAGGGATTGATCTCAGGTCATTTCGTTCATCACGTGTGGTGAATCATCTTGCCAGTTCCTCTGACTTACTTTTAAATTTTCTTTATTGCATGTGTGTGCTCAGGATGGGGACAGCACATGCCATTTTCACACATGTGGAGGTCAAAGGACAACTTTCTGGTGTCAGTTATCTTCCACCTTTATGTGAGACCTGGGTGTCAGATTCATGTTATCAGCCTTATGCAACCAGCAGTTTTACCTGTTGAGCCGTCTCTGGAGCCAGGAAAGGGTTATTCTTATGCACCGACTTCAACACTATTAGGGGTGCTTGTGGGGGATTCTGGTCACAGGTGTTTTGTTTCATAAACAGGAGCTCAATGGAGCATTTGCAAAGAGATGAAACATTGATCTAGTCTGAATAGGTGATAGGGAGGTTTTTTAATTAAATCTGAGGTTTATATGAGGACTAAAATTAAGTACCTGGAACGAAAATTTTCATGACCAAGGGGCTGACAGCTAAAGGAGCTACAGTTTGAAAGATGACACGCCAGGAAGCTCCCTGCTTGTGCCTCCCATGAGTCTTAGTCAAGTAGGTTAGAGCTTTGTCTCACCTATGCACTGTGAACATCTTTAGACTGGGACTGTTTCTCTCATCTCCTTACCCTATGTGTTCACTATAGCATGGTGCATACAGTGTGTAGTGAATAAAGGAGTAGAAATTTAAAACCACACAGTTTTAAATTCTCCTTTTCTATCTAACCCTTCTTTGAAAAGGGTAAAAATAAGATTTCTATGAAGTCTCTCCAACTTCTATCCTAGACAGTGAACTTTGAAAGCACTTCCTCATTTTCTGGTCAACTTCCTTTTCTTGTCAAATATAAATAAATCTTAGGGTTTCCCCCCTTTTTCATCCTATTCTTTCCTCTCCCCTCTTTCTTTTCTTCATTAAGGCTGGTTTTGAACTGGCAGGAACTCCTGACCTCAGCTTCCTGACTGCTGGGATTGTTTGAACAGCATAAACACATTCTTTAGTTGTTTTACTTTTTCCTAACTCATCAAACATTCCTGTTCTTGTCATTGGAAATACTTGTCTGATATTACTCTTCTGCTTGTTGATTTAAAAAGAAAAGCAGCTGAAATTATGCCAGTGTTGGTGTTAATCTTAGGTGTGCCTCATCTACCTTCAGACATAGTTCTAGAGAAACTGAAGTAAGACAATGCCATCCCTGCCCTTTTTTCTGTTAGGAGCAGATACTATAGAAGGGAGGCCAAAGTATGGTCTGCTTTTGCCTTTAGAAGATGAGGCCTTGGCTGTGCCTGGGAAACAAGCCTGACCACTTTGGCTTCATTACAACAGGGAACAAATTCAACGAAGCATCCAATGATCCTTTGCACAACAGAAAAAAACTTTAAGGAGCCAGAAGACTTCCCAAAGAACTGAGGCCCAAGGAAGAGGCTAATAAACAGAAACAAAAGGCAAGCTCAAAATTTAGAGTTAAATGTTCTTTCCAAAGGTTACAAATATAAAATATCAAAGAATTATTACTAAGTCCACATGCCTTTGACAAGTGAATTACAATCAGAGGTCAGGGTACAAAAAAGAATTATTAACTTGAACCATAGCATAGACCACACACATTGCTTTAGCAATGTTTGTACCCTTGCTTTTTCTGAGAATCGACTCACACCCTTATTCCTTTTCCACGAAAGTAAGTTTTTTGTAGTTACTTACCTCTGCCCCTAGCCAAGAAATACCCATCCATAATGGAAACCATACTTCAGTCAAGATTCACACCCTTATTCTCTTTCCATGGGGTGGGGGAGGCAGTTAACAGCCCTCTCCCTAGTCAACAAGGTTGTTCTTCCAGTTAAGGGTTTAGGCTATTACTTGCTAGACCAAATGAAAATTGGACACTTTTAGTTGCACAGACACACTGTTGTATGTCGTCCTTTACCCCACCTCATTTAGAGGGCAGAAGGAAGGAAGCAGAGGGAAGAGCTGGAGTCTAGAATCCTGAGGCCAGTGCGGCAGTCCTAGAAACAGATGGAAATCTGAGCCAGACTCAGCATGGGAAGTCGATAAGCTTAAGATTTTGTGTGTGGGAGGGATGTTGAGAGGATTCAGCAGATCAATGGTTGCTACATCAGAACCGTGGAAAGGGGTAGGCAAAGCAGACGTGTAAAGAAGCGACTGATAAAGTCTGGGTAGGAGATGAATGCACTTTCTGTTATGTGGTAACCGAAGCCGGTGACATATTCTGGGTGTATTTGAAAGTTTACCTGGCAATTTGGGGACAGAGGACTTGTGAGACACTCTAATGACTTAATCCTTCTGATGACAGTTTGAGTTGATGCACTATTGGCCTTCTACAGTGATAGTTTTAGAGTTCACACTACCTGATGTACGAAACAAGATGTTATCACTACTATGCAGAAACTGCTTAATAAATATCAGGTGGGAGGTGGCTAGGTGGGTACTGTGCTTCCACAGCAGTGCGAAGCTGGTTGTGACAGTGCACATCTATGATTGTGTAACTGTAGCATTCCTGTGTGAGCTAGGAAGTAGAGACAGGCGAACCCTTAGAGATGCATGGACCCTGGAGATCCTGCTTTGAACAAGGTGCAGGACGAGCATCCACATCTAAGGTTGTCCCCTGGTCGTCACATGTGCACCTCAGCATGGCCGCCACATGTACACCACAGCATGTACACCACATGTACACCACTGCATGTACACCACAGCATGTACACCACAGCATTTACACCACAGCATGTACACCACATGTACACCACAGCATGCTTGTGCCCCTACTATGCACAAGACATGGCAGACTTGAGTTTACAGAGAAAATTACCATTGAAAGAGGTGATGAGAGAGTCTCAAGCACACAGGCCTGCTGGCCTTCCAAGAGGGGAAGGCAGTCAGGATGCCTGAAAACTTCAAATACACACATACATGCATACATACATGCATGCATGCATACATGCATACATGCATACATACATACATGCATACATGCATGCCTCAGAAATAAACCTTGATCTTACTTCTCTGGGCACCAGAAGCAGGAAACTATAAACCTGTTGGAAGTCACCCAGTTTATGAAATTTTGCTATGTGGTCAACCAAGTTAATTTTGTAAGGGGAACATCATTCAATCTACAGCAAAACAGTCTTTAGTTGGCCAGTTTAACACAAAAGAAATCTAAGAATGTTCAATCATAATTTCATATTTAGGTCATGTAGTCTAACCACAAAATTGAAAAGCACTAGTCATTGATTTTACATACCCAACTAGTTCTTACGTTCCATTCAGGGCCATGAGGTCTTGGGCTCTGAGGAGCAACATGTGTGATATGACAGTCAGCAGAGACACTCCAAAGAGTGCTTTCATATAGGACATGACATTAGGAATAACACATATATAAGGTTGAAAGACTCAAAATGGGAAAAAATGAAATACACCAATCAGCTTGTCTACCAGTTGTTGAAATGTTTTGATTATGTTAAATAAAACATTTAAAATGAATGTTTTCGGGTTGGGGATTTAGCTCAGTGGTAGAGCGCTTGCCTAGCAAGCCAAGGCCCTGGGTTCAGTCCTCAGCTCCGGAAAAAAAAAATGAACTTTTTCAATGTTTATTATGTTTATGGTGCTGGGATGAAAACTAACATTTTTTTACATAGTAATGCAAAGCACACAATACCAATGACCTACACCCCAAGTTCCTTTTTATTGTTTTGAATGTGGCTAGCAGAAAACCTACAATTACCTACATGGCTGGCACTGCATTTCTACTAAACACACAAACACCACCACTAAGTCTAGGTCACCTTGAGGAACTCCTTCCTTCACTGTCAGCCTCAACTCCCTTTTAAGTCACCTTTGAATTAAGTCATCCCTCTCTGCTCCAGCTGGTTGTGTGACCATGGCAGCGGTGGTGGGGTGGCTTTAGGTGCGCTCGCCTGCCTAAACGTGGAGGCCGTAGGAGGAGAGATGCTCTGCTTCACTGCTCTCCATACTTTCCCTGATACAGGTTCTCTCACTGTTGGGAAGCTACTTATGTCCTGCCTCCCACAGTGCTCGGGGTGCAGGTGCACAGGCCCCCAGCTCTCTACCTTTGCGGGTGGAGGATTTTGAATTCCAGTCCTAATGTTTGCACTGCTACCTGGTGAGCTATCTCTCCTGCCCTCCAACTGGTTTAACATCAACAGGGGGCAGGTTTCAGTGTGTGTGTGTGTGTGTGTGTGTGTGTGTGTGTGTGTGTGTGTGTGTGTGAGAGAGAGAGAGAGAGAGAGAGAGAGAGAGAGAGAGAGAGAGAAAGAGAGACTGACAGACTGAAGAGTAGAAACTTCATGAAGCCTAGAGAAATATATCCATTGCAATTAAGGCTTCTCATTTTACTGAATACTTTTTCTCCTTTGGTACCATTGTTTTTTAAAAACCATCCTTCTGTTATTACATTAACCTTTAGAGATTCAATATCCTAAAAAATGGGACTGACAAGAAAACCATACCTACAATACATACTTTAATATTTGGGTCCTGTATTACTTTTTTCTAAGATGTTTCCAAGAGAAACAGAGGTTTCAAACAATTAAATGTATTCCCTAAGGTCACAGGTAGTGCTGAAATATGGGTTCCTATGACACTTTTATCATTATATCACAATATCAACCATGTTTGCAAGCTCTAAAATTTAAGTTTTGAAATTAAAAAAATTTAAAACCTAAGGAGGTGAAATTATATTGATCATTACAGCTATCATCTAGTACTATATAGAACTATGGGGGTTGGGGATTTAGCTCAGTGGTAGAGCGCTTGCCTAGCAAGCACAAGGCCCTGGGTTCAGTCCCCAGCTCCGAAAAAAAAAAAAAAAAAAGACTTACAAATAGAACTATGGTTGTATAGAACTACTGTTGCTTTTGTGACTCGGTTATAAGTACACAGGAAATTATGTTAGTCAGCTGATTCAATGAAGCAATCTGCAGAACCGTTCTAAATTATAGATTACAGTGAATGACAGCCAAAATTTACCGAGTTCCTGTGTGCAAAGCACTGTTAAAATTGTTTGACTCGCTTATCATCTCCCAAAATATGCGCTGCCAGCATGACAATTTACAGAGACACAGGCACACAATTAAAATACATCCGAAACCAATCCTATCCGGCTTCAGATCCCCTGACCATGGCCAGATCACATGGCCTCCCTATGCTGTGAGGCTTTCAATGTCTTCCCAAGGCAGGCAGAAAAATGTAACTCAGACAGTCTCTGCATGTCCCAGACACACTGAGCTCTGAGCATTTGGTAAACTACTTCTGCATCTTATGTATTGAAAGAATAAAGATTTTAAACTATCCCCCACTGACCCTGCTGTGAGGACAAGTGCACCTCACAGCAAAGAATAACATAACATGTTTTGGGGATGTAGCCTGGCTATAGCCACCACAAACCATCTGGCCTCGATAGGCCTGACTCAACAGTCCTGAGAAAAATGAGAATTAGGGTCAGCTTGCCCCAAAAGGAGGGTGGCCTAGAGTTGAACTGAGCCCAAGTTACAAACCAATGAAATTGCTTTGTGTGACTGTTGCCAACTACCTATGTAATTTTCCCTATAAATCCCTTCCCCTAATTGGGCTCGGGGTCGACTCCTCTGTCTCCTGTGTGAGATACATATCGTTCCCGGAGCTCTAGTTCCTCAAATACACCTCTTGTTTATTACATCAAGACTAGTTTCTCGTGAGTTCTTGGGGGTTGCGTTGTCTCGAGATTTGAGTGGGGGTCTTCCCCACCCCGGTGGTCTTTCATTATGTATTCATTGGGAATATGAAAGAGTGATGTCTTTTTTTTTTTAAAGATTTACTTTTTTTTTTTTTTGGTTCTTTTTTTTTTCGGAGCTGGGGACCGAACCCAGGGCCTTGCGCTTCCTAGGTAAGCGCTTCCTAGGTAAGCGCTCTACCACTGAGCTAAATCCCCAGCCCAAGATTTACTTATTTATTATATATAAGTACACTGTAGCTGTCTTCAGACACACCAGAAGAGGGCATCGGATCTCTTTACAGATGGTTGTGAGCCACCATGTGGTTGCTGGGAATTGAACTCATGACCTCTGGAAGAGCAGTCGGGTGCCCTTAACACCTGAGCCACCTCTCCAGCCCCAAGAGTGATGTCTTTTAATCATTCACTCATTTTAAAGATGTAGTTTCTGCAGAGAGCACATCCTTTCAGACAAGTGTGAAGTTTCACTAAGTAACCATATTCTGGATTCTACCTCCCACATACATTTCTGGAATCAGCAGGCTAAAACACCTTACTGTTGACAGAAGTTTTTGTACTGGAATGGGAAAAATTTTAGAATAGGTCTAAAGTTTAGTTTCTTTTTTACTTTTTTGCTGCAGATTAAACCCAAAGTCTTGCAAATGATCAACCCAAGCTCTTTCACTGGGCTACATGTCCAGCCCTGAGCTTCATTTGCCACTAAAGTAAGACACAGGGGTCCTAGAAATGAAGGAATCCCAATTCATCTAAGTTCTCTCTTGAGAGTGGCTCCTTACAAACTGAAGTCCCAGCCTAGGGGCGGAGTGTAGATACAGCCCTATGAAAACACCTTCACCATCCACAAATGCTTCCCACATATACCACAGCAAGCAATCTTCTTTCTTTTCCTACTAGCCACATTTTATAAATGAGGAAATTAGGCCCAGGAAAATGAGAATATCCAAATGCTGGAATTATAATTTTTGACAGACATTTTTGAGACAGGGTTTCATATAGC
Source organism: Rattus norvegicus (assembly GCF_021556685.1). Classification (NCBI taxonomy): domain Eukaryota; kingdom Metazoa; phylum Chordata; class Mammalia; order Rodentia; family Muridae; genus Rattus; species Rattus norvegicus. The sequence goes on from NC_141547.1 coordinate 41,227,441, forward strand.
CAAGGATAGCCACAAACTTGCTATGTAGCTAAGGCTTGAACCCCTGCCTCCACCTCTCAAACATTGGGATTATTGTAAGGCTACCATGCCTAATTTCTGACATGACTCCTGGTTGTGCGTGTATAACTTCTTTATGTTTTAACATTGGAATGCTAAATTAGATCTACAGTGTATGAGTTTGGTATTGGGGGTTTGGAGGTTGGTGCTAGGAAACTAACCCCCAGGGCTTGGTCAACATGCTAAGTCAACACACCACCACTGAGTTTTACCTGCCAACCTTTGTTTTTTTTTTGGGGGGGGGGAGGGATGCCTTTGTGTTAAACATGTACTCTTCCGCTCAATTCAGTCTCTCCCCTTCTGTGCATGTGCATGCCCACGTGTGGAAGCCAGAGGATATCAAATGTCCATGTACTGCCTTTTCACTGAATCTGCTTCACAGTGTTTTTTCAGCTAGGGCTGTGTTCAGCAATCCATCTGTCTCTACTTTCTGAGAGCAGGGTCTATGGGTGCTGGAGACTATACTTGCCTTCTTAAGTGGATGCTAGGAGTCCAAACTCAGGTCTTCTAGACAGTGTGACAGCAAGCTCGCTCAGAGCCATCTCTCTAATCCCCTTTCCACTCACTTAACAGTAGGTCAGGTAGCCACAGCACTCAATAACAGAAGTTGTAAAAGATTGTGCAATTCTGTGCCTTTACTTACTAACTAGTTCATAAAAAATTGTTTTGTTGATGTCTCTGAGACAAGGTCTTGTTCAATATACCATCCTCACTTCAAATTTGCAGCAAGTCTCCTGCCTCTGCCTCTCAAATGATATGGATTACAAACATGTATCACCAATCCTGGCAAGACATCTACTTTAGTATTCAACTTTATTCTGTGCCTGAGCTCCGCATCACTCCCTTGTTTGGGTGTCAGCATTCCTGTCATCTGCAGGACTTCCTCTGACTGTCTTTGATGAAGATGGAAATCTGAATACCACACTTGGTTCAGCAAGACAGCTCAGCGGTAGGTGACATCACCGCCTGCTAATCCTGACGAAGTGTGATTTCTGGAACCCAGACAGTGGAAGAGAGAGAACCAAGCCTGCAAGCTGTTATCTGACCACAGGAACACCACTGTACAGGTCTGTGTGCCCATCTGTATGGACATGACACACATACAAAATAAAACTTTTTTTTTTTTTTGGTTCTTTTTCCCGGAGCTGGGGACCGAACCCAGGGCCTTGCGCTTCCTAGGCAAGCGCTCTACCACTGAGCTAAATCCCCAACCCCAAAATAAAACTTTCTGAATCCCAGTGTAATCTCTTAAGGAAATTACAGCACTTGCAATCCTAATACTTGAGAGGTGGAGGCAGAATCAGTAGTTCAAACTTGAACTCCATGAAACTAGAGTAGGGGAGAATGAAATAAAGAAGCAAATCTCCTGCTCTAATCACTTCTCCAAGTGGGCAGAGCTGCAGGGAAGGAAGCCAATCCTGTCCTTTACTAAGACACAGCAAGGCAGGAATCTAAAGGCAAGAACTGAAGGAGAGGGGCTTACTACAGCCTTGTTCCTCATGGCTTGCCCAACCTGCTTTCACTGATAACCCAGGACACCTGCTCAGGGGCAGCACCACCTACAGTGGGCTGGCCCCTCCTACATCAATTATTAATTAAGAAAATGCTCCACAGGCTTACCTACAGTCAGTCTGATGAAGGCATTTTTAAAAACCTGGGCTGGAGATGGCTCAGTGGCTAAGAGGACTGACTGTTCTTCCAGAAGTCCTAAGTTCAATTCCCAGCAACCACATGGTGGCTCACAACCATACTGGGATCTGATGCCCTCTTCTCGTGTGCCTGAAAACAGCTACAGTGTACTCACATACATAAAATAAATAAAATCTTTGAAAAAAACAAAAAACCAAGGTTCCTCTTCCCAGTAAAGTTTGGTTTTGTGTTAAGCTGACATAAAAAAACAGCCAGCATAACTGATCCCTTGTCAACTTGACACACAAACACACACCACCATTCAATTATAATTTTTCTTTTCTCATTTATTCCCAAGTTGTCATGTTGACATTAGTATCACAATATAAAAACTAACTTTAAGAAGGTCAGTCTTTAAACATGAAGGCTCAGCATGGGCTTCTGGGTTCCAAGGGCTTGAGAGCCTTACTCTCTGGCTCTGACATCCATAGCAAACACTGCTGGTCTGTCCTGTGGGCTCAGGCCTGCTCCACGGCACAGCTATCGCTGTCCTTGGTACTTGTCCCATGGTACTGTCATCTCCAAAGTGCTAGAACTTCTTGATGCAACTGGGCTACACCTTCACCAACAGCCTCTTCTGAGCTCTCTTCATGGACTCTGACCTTAACACATGGTGCCACTGGGGTCGCCTGGGAAAGTTGGAAGCATCTTCTCTATTTTCTCAATAAAACTGGCCTAGTTGTTGAAAAAAAAAGGGGGGGGGGCTGGGGATTTAGCTCAGCGGTAGAGCGCTTACCTAGGAAGCGCAAGGCCCTGGGTTCGGTCCCCAGCTCCGGAAAAAAAAAAAAAACCTCTATGGCCCTTTCAATCCTGAGGCTCTACACAACTGAGGCTTTACCTTCATCAATGACCTCTCATGATGCCACACCCCAACCATGACCTCTCCATGACCCTTTCATACCTCCAAAACCAGTACCACCTGGTAGACTCTTTTTTTCTTTTTTCTTTTCTTTTTTTTTGGAGCTGGGGATGGAACCCAGGGCCTTGCTCTACCGCTGAGCTAAATCCCCAAACCCCACCTGGTAGACTCTTACATAGTACCAAGTTCAGCTGTCAGTACATGGTCTATAGCCTTGCCTCCTCCAGACTAAGGTTGTGTGCTGACCCTGAGGAAACTTGTCTTGTTAATCAGTCTATTCTTCAGCCCTAGGTGACCAGAACCACAGATTCCCAATTCAATATATCAAACGCTCCAATGAAGACTTTAAGGTATTCTCCAACTTCCCTCTGAAACATCACAGGCCAAGCTTCCATTGTGTGCACTGTTCTCCACATAACTCTTCTGCTCACAATACCTCTTTAAACTCTGAGCACTCAATGGCTTCCCAAGTCCTCAGTTGTAAATTTCTTCTGACAATCCTCCTAAAGACAGAGTGGCCAGGTCTGCCAAAGTAATATTCCACTCCTGGTACTGATTTCAGTCTTGGGGTTCCTACTGCTGTGATATAATATTACCAAACTTGAGAAAGAAAAGGTTTACCTCAGCTTACAACTCTCGGGTCACACTCCATCAAGAAGGTGCCCACAAGCAGTCTGGAGGCATTTTTCCATTGAGGTTCCTCTTCCTAGGCACTAGGTTTGTGTCACATTGACATAAACAGCCAGCACATCATTGTTATAAAGTCTGAAGTCTTATTTCTATCAACCAGCCTCAAGTATCTATGTAAATTAGATTTTTTCTGATCTTAAGATGTTCTTTTAAATATGACTTTTTTTTACTCAGAATATAATGTGAAATTATTTAAATCGAAGAGAGAAAGCCAATGGGATAACAGGCCATGGTAGTTCTGCGCTCTGCAATGACTTTTCACTGTATCTATCAACTCTCATGGATGATTAAAGCCTGCTCTCAGATACACGTGTGGTAGATGAGTAGCGCATACATGCATAGAGGCTGGATGCCGATGACCTGCTTGGTTTTTCCCCACCTATTTCCTCAAGACAGGGTCACTCAGTGAACACGGAGCAAGCTGGTGGCCCACCCCCTCAGAGGTGTTTCCTTATTTCACCCCTCAGTGCCAGGGTTATCTGAGGTGTGTAACCACACCCAGCTTTTCACATGAACTCTTCAGACTTAAACTGGGCCCCCATGCTTGCAGAACAAATACTCTTATCCACTGACTCATCTCCCCAGCCCAAAGATACACAACCCCTTTTCTCTAGGATCTCAGCAGTCTCCATTCAACCAAGGAATGAGTTGTTCTTGTCCTCCCAAAGTTCAGAATTATGGAGCTGGGTGTAGCTGCACAAGTCTTTAATCCCAGCTTTTGGGAGGCAAATGCTGGCAGATCTCTTGTGAGTTTCAGCAGCCAGAATGGTCTCCACCAGAACAGACAGCGCTTTAGGAAGGGGCTGGAGAGTCAGCTCAGTGGTTAGAGTACTCACTGTTCTTCCAGAGCACCTACGTTCAGTTCTCAGCACCCACATGGCAGCTTACAACCACCTGTAACTCCAATTTCAGGAGATCTGATACCTTCTGACCTCCGCAGGCACCACGCACAAATGAGGTACACATGCATACACAAACAAAACATCCACACACATGAAAGAATAGATTTCTAAAAGCTTTAGAAAATCAGTTTTTCTTCTCTTTCATGTAATGCTGAAGAACAAATCCAGGGTCTCACTTGTGCACACAGAGAAGGAAGTATGTTATTGCTTAGCCAACCCCAGACACTTATTTCCAGGGTTACCAAACATTTTTCTTCCTTATATAGCTAACTCTGGTTGCCTTTGGACTTTTCTGCCCCAGCCTCTCTTGATGAGCTCCCCTACCCACTTTAGAGCTGAAGACCAAACTCAGGGATCTTGAGATTTTTTTTTTTTTGCACTAATGAGCTAAATCCCCCATAGATGGATAAGGAATTAAATCACTATTTTTCACCTATCAGAATTGCCTTTGTATAGAACTAATCTTTTTTAAAAAAAAGATTTATTTATTTTATGTATGAGTGTGCCATCTGCACGTGCACCCGCATATAAGATGACATCAGATCCCATTACAGATGATTGTGAGCCACCATGTGGGTGCTGGGAATTGAACTCAGGACCTCTGGAAGAGCAACCAGTGCTCTTAACCACTGACCTATCTCTCCAGCCCCCAAACAGATATTTATGTCTTTTAGACTGCATTATTGAAGTGGAAAAGAATTTATATAACTAACTTACAGCAAAAGTATGGGCTCTTCAACCAACACAGAAAGTATCTTCCACTTTGAGATAGATCCTAGAAGGAAAATGTGCTTCTGTTATCTGATGCTGACTGATAACTTGGGATGTACTGTAAAGTGTGAGTCAATGAGGTATAAATACTTCATCCACCAGACTTTGTGTTTCAGGAAACAAAAATGTATAGAACCAAGCAACTGAGCTATCCATTGTCATCTCTCGCCAAGTCCCACCGTATCATGTAGGTTTCCTATTTAAGAGCAGTCTGCAATATCACAGTATCTCTATGATTTGTAAAGGGATGAGGACAACAGAAGCATTTGGACTCACCTTCTTCTAACATAGGCAATTAGGAACAAAAGAAAGCTGAACTCTGACTGTCGATGTACTTGTGCAACATATCATTTCTAAACCTGCTTAAATCCAGGAAGACTTTTATTATACAATTTGACTTTACATCAATAAAATGTTAGGTAAAACATTATAGATGAAAGAACAATTTAATTTGTATTGAAATAAATATTAGACATATGTAGCACATACAGTGAAAAAAGGTCACAATAAGTTCCAGGTGAAGACATGACTTTGTGCAGTCACCAAAGAAAGCCCTTGACACTTCCAATTTCACACCATCAAATTTATCATTCTTGCTGATTTAAGCAGAACACAAAACAAATATGGAACCTAGGGCTTACTTTCACCAGTACCAGCATGGATAATTTACTACAGTGATCCAATTTGAAGATCAGCAGGGACCAGCAAATTGCTGCATAAAAGAAAGAGCGAATAGGGGCCTTTTTCCTTGGTGTCAGCAGGCTACGATGATTATGTTTATTACATTTTCTTGAAAGGACTCCACATTTCCTCAAATATGCAGGAGAACTGTATTTCCCCTCTGAGCCCTACATTAGCATTATGTGCTTTGGTCTTGAGTACAGAGGAATGATGAATTTTTCAATTTATTTTATAAATTTATAGCCAGGGTAACAGCGCCTTGAAGAGTCTATATAACTCCCCAGCCTGCGAAATATATTAAAAACGGATTCAAGAGAAGTTCCTAAGAAGTGCTGACCACTGTATATATACACATTTTTTAGCTCAATAGATCCCATTGTATCAAGTACCAGAAGTGATGCATTTATAAATCAAACAGTTCTTATGAGTATTGCTAATCTCTGCAATCCTTGTATATTTGTTCAAATATATACACATCGTACGTGTTGCCTGCCCAAGAGTTTGCTCTTTTGGTCTCAACTTCCAGGTACATGTAGATAAAAACTAGTGCCAAAAGAAATTGTTCTTAAAGTTACACAGCACAGCAAATGTTTAGAACTTAATGTTATGAACAAGGTTAGTAGCTGAACCTATTTTTTAAATGTACGTTTAAAAAACTAGAAAAGATGGGAGGCAGAGGCAGAGACAGGAGGATCCCTGAGTTCAAGGATAGCCTGGTCTACAAAGAGAAACCCTGTCTCAGGGAAAAAGAGGAAGAAAGGAAAGAAGGAAGGAAAGGAGGGAGGGAGGGAGGGAGATAGGGAGGGAGGGAGAGAGGGAGGGAGGGAGGGAGGGAGGGAAATGAAGTGATTCTTGTGCCCTTCTTTCTCCTACAATAGCCAATCGTTCAAAGACTCTAGCAAACACAGCTATCAATAATCTTTTTCCTATGGTTTTCTAAGAAAGCCACTTCAGATACAAAGAGTACTGCATGCTTCTTGCATGCCACATTGACTCATACTCAATGTGGACCAGTTGCACAGCATGGACAACACAAAAGGAAGGCCACAGAGAGAATTCATCATGCCACTTAAGTGCCATTGCAAAATCACAAAAAACATATTAACAGGAAACCTTCCAAATTCTCAGCAGCTCCTCTGATATCCTTGACACCTGCTCCAAGAATGTCTTTGCGTCAAAGTATAAAAAGCCATGTGCATTAAACAGCTGCTGAGAAACAACTTCAGGCTTCCAAAGGTATGCAGTGCCTCTAGTATACTGTCTGTTGAGCTACACAAACACACTGCCAGTGTTGAATCCCCTGATCCAGGGAATCCCAGTGGCAGTACGAAGATGTTGTCTTTATAAACTACACTTGACGTTCAAACCTAGGTAGTATTACTGATATAGTATCCAACACTCAAGTGCTTTCATATGACCAGGGGAAAAAAAATCTCAATTGTAGTTTAACTGATTCTATCTAGTGTACTTACAAAATAATCATGAAAAAAAAATAAAATTCAATCTCTCTATATGAGAAAAATTATCATTTCTCTGAACACTTGACAAAGGGGAAAAAATAACCTTAACAATTTATATACTTGGATGACTTCGGCTGAGAACAAAAAGAAGAGACAACTCACATGCCACTCCAGACTGAGCCCTGTCTTACTGGCTTGTATGACAGTGCACTTCTTTTGACTATTTTACTATTATAAAAGGGTACTCAAAAGCTGGGAATATAGCTCAGTAGTAGAACAAGGGGCCCTGGGTTCAATCCCCAGTCCCATCTCCCAGTACACATAGTAAATACTTACCAAACATCTCCACTATTGCATTAAAGGGCCATAGAACTAAGATAATTAGTGTTACAGTATACTAAGCACTTACATAGCACAGTATAATCTTCTAACTCAACTTGTGAAATGGGGACTATCCAAGGGGACAGGGACAGCTATCGATCATTGTGCATAGCTATTTTCTCCCTGGGTGAGTTAATCAATACAAATTCCAAGACACTAGCTGAGCGTTTGTTGTTGTGGTTGTGTTTTTAGCCACAGTCACAGGTGCTCGCTTTCCCATCTGAAATGTTGAGAGATTTCGCCTTAGCTTTGTCTTACTATAAATGTATCCATGTTCCTATCCAGGATAGTCACTAAACTTACAAACCTAATTCAATTTTTTGTCATCATCTACTGAGAACTATGCAACCCTTATGTAATAGCGTCCACTAATTTTCCAGAACTTCAGGCTTGTTACCAGCTTGCCTTGACATTCCTTTTCAACTTCATCTTTAAAATTCTCGTTTTTTTTCCAAAAGTGTCACTCCCTTAGTGAAATTTTATTTCAAGGAAATTTAAATACAAATTATACTTAAGAAATTGCTCTGTGGCTTAAATATTAAAATACAGCCAACTGGGTGAGAGGTGAAGTATACAGAAGGAGTAGAATGCTTGTTAGAAAACCAAAGACTTTGTATGAAGACCAACAGGGTTTAAAACCAAAAGCACTATTTATTCCCGTTTCTAAAGCACTAGATGTTCTACACGGTAAATCAACTTCCTTTAAACTGCATAGCTATACAGTGTTAAATTCCTTCGTAACACACACTTTATGCACCATTCTATGTCCTGGTTTTGATAGGTGTACATGGAAACACTAACTGCAGACTCCAGATCAGCTGACTGTACATATTCACAGAAGGTAAGATTTCTAACTACAACTTCATGCAAATTAACATCTAGCAATGTTCAAATTATAAAATTTGCCTTTTCATGGGCTTGAGAATATTATTTATATACTGTATCTTTCCTTAAGAAACAAATCTACACCTCCATTCAAGTACAAGTTATCAGAAACGAAATTCTGCAATATCATTAAAGAGTCTTGATTATATCACTAAACATTTGAAATTACAAGTTTTAAGAAAAAAATTCTTGTTAAACTCAGCATTATTGGCTCTTCTAAGGGAAGCTTTTGGACCAATTATCATAAAGAACAAACTCATTGATAGGCCTTGAAACTTAAAAGGCAATCCTGGTACAAATACAGCACACGTACAACACAAATGGAAAAATTGGTGAAATACAAATACATTTTGTACTTTAGCTAATCTGAGGTTAATATCTTTCTTTGCATATATGTCCTACCAATTAAAAGATACTAATATAAAAATAGGAAAGAAAGAGGGACACAGGCACTCTCAGCACTGTTTTAGAAGCTGTTGTAAATCTAAAATGTTCCAAGATTGGGGGAAAAAAATGTAGGAGAAAAAAACATTTCAAAATAAATATCCCTTTAGCTGCCATAACTCAATTGTCATTCCAGACAATGCTTTAAAACATCATTAGAAATCAGTATGTTTACATAACAAGATAGTCACTTTATTGCTCTACAAAGTTGTATTTTTTTTTTTTTTTGTTCTTTTTTTCGGAGCTGGGGACCGAACCCTGGGCCTTGCGCTTCCTAGGTAAGCACTCTACCACTGAGCTAAATCCCCAGCCCCCAAAGTTGTATTTTTAAAACCATCAGATTACATAGTGATAAGGAGGCTAGGCACACATAAAAAAATCGACTGGATATTATGAGGTTGCTTCTCCAACTTGGTGGATAAATATTACAAAAATATAAAAGTAGCTGGTTAAAGCTAAGCTATCAAGTAGTATTTTCTGGAAATCTACTCCAAGACTATCACCTTTCTGTAGATTAGGAACTTAAACACAAAGAAAACTGATATTATAAGTTACTAATGAATGTATTTGAAAAATCCAAATTACATGCAGATAGAACTGGGTACAAAAAAAAGCCACATTACATTACTGTATACTAAAACTGTGTAGTGTTTTAAGTACTCCCAATCATGCAACAGTAAGTAATAAGGATCAGAATGACTTTTATAAAGGAATAGATGGGAACTCAATTAAGAGAATTGACCATGTTATACAGTCTCAATCACAGATGCATTATACATTCAGTCCCCCAACTTATCTATGTAAACACCCATTACTCCCCTCAACTACTCCCCAGGCCCATTCCCCAATAATTACCTTACCCATAACCCTCTCCATTAAACCCTCTGAATCATATCTGCTGGATAAACATGTAATCTACAGAATATTCTTCATTATTTCAGAACATACAAGTGTAATCACATGCTGTCTTCAATCACATCCTTTCAAAGGCCTCTGAACTGCTGCTGCACATGGCTAGGAAATTTCAAGCCTAAGAAACCAAGAAAACTAAAGTCAACATTCTGGAACTATATAGTTCTACACTTTATTGCAACACTGATAATCTATTGGTTGACATTTATAAAAGTTAGTCAGTAGGTCTCTGTGTCTAGAGTAAATGATTACATGACCCTAAAGATCTAATCCAAAAGAGGTTTACAGTCAAACCACTTTTCAAACATCATTCAAAGCCACAGATGGTTTATGGAAATGAAAGCTTAACAGGTCATAAAATGCATACAGAACTTCTTTATAATAGTGCAAGCTGAACACATTTGTCCTAGAAAGCAGCACAAGTACAATGTGAACTGAACCTGCAGGGAGATGTGCTTCTCCTAAAATCTCAACCAAAATTACAGAATGGAAAAATACAGTTTCAAAATATACTGAACTCATCTATTACCATAATGAACTCATTCCAAACATAACTTGGGTTAATAGTTAGGGTAAAATGAATTTCAGAATTCTTTTTAAAAGAAATAAATGTGGGGTTGGGGATTTAGCTCAGTGGTAGAGCGCTTGCCTAGGAAGCGCAAGGCCCTGGGTTCGGTCCCCAGCGCCGAAAAAAAAAAGAACCAAAAAAAAAAAAAAAAAAAAAAAAAAAGAAAGAAAAAAGAAATAAATGTACTTCATGATGTAGGCGCAGCAGCATCTAAAACAATGTACGAACATTCATCACTAAACACAACTCATGTAACCACTGACAGTAATAGACAGTAAAATTTCCTCACAAAGTGTTAAAGGCTTGATTTAACATGCCACGAAAATTATTATTTTTGACTTGAGATGCATTGATATAAATCATGTAAATTGAACTGAGGTCAGTGTTAGACCTGTAATTTAGGACCCCTATCCGAATTACCAGCTAATAATGCTAATCTTCTAAACACAGCTTAACTAGATGTTAAACTACGCAACTGTTGGTGCCAGCCGGCTAATAAAGGCAATGCTCTGGAGACACAGTCTTCTCACAAACAGCGGGCAGGAGGGTTTCATGATAATGTGTTCAACAACAATCCTCAGTTCGTTAAACAAGTTCCTGTAAGGTAAGATAGTTTTGTTCAGAAACACAAGAAAAAGTCAATCAATACAAACAATGCTAAAAAATGCAGAAGAAGGGGTTGGGGATTTAGCTCAGTGGTAGAGCGCTTGCCTAGCAAGTGCAAGGCCCTGGGTTCGGTCCTCAGCTCTGAAAAAAAAACAAAAAACAAAAAACAAACAAGAATTGCAGAAGAAAAAGCTGACCAAAGAGAATTTCAAGAAGTAGCTGGGTGAAGTGGCGAACACATTTAATCCTAGCACTTGCTGGGCAGAGTCAAGCAGATCTCTGAGTTTGAGGCCAGCCTGGTGCTCATAGTAAGTTTCAAGACAGCCAAAGCTACACAGAGAGGAGAGCCTGTCTCAAAACAAATAGAGCCCAAACCATTTAGTAAAGGATGAACCCCGAGTACACCGTAGGGAATAAACTAAAGGTGGACCCATGCACATCTGTCAGTCCTAGCCCTCAGCTGCTAGTGCAGGAGGTGGAGAGCCTAGGATTTCAAAGCCAGCCAGGGTAACATGAAGACTCCCTTCTCATCATAGAAACCCAGAGGAATGTCTTTTTGAGTAGAGAAGTAATAAAAACATTAAAAAGTATAGTTATATCTAAAAAGGATTATTTACTTTTTTCCTTTGTTAGTCAGTTTTCACAATTAACAGACAAATTCAAATCATTCTAAAAAGAACTGAAAAATTATGTAACATGGGTAACCTACAGTTTCTTTAAGTAAATGTTCTCTCACACCTTTTCTGGACACTCGGAGTTTCAATGCTGTAGTGAAGTTAATGATGAGTACATGGAGCACACTCACTGAATATTACTTAATCTTGGATACTGATCAAACTAGCTCTTTTCATATTGAAACCTATCCAAGAGCCCACACAACCTGTGTGATCTTACTCAGTTTCCTGCTGTGGTTTCTGACAGTGCTGTGTTGCTAAGTGGCCTTGCCTGCCTGACCTATGCTACTCAGGAAGCACCCTTCATTACACACCACACATGTATACGCACATACACATCATGTACAAAATGATGTACACTGGACTAGAAGTCAATTTGGTGGATCCTCAGGGATAATTTTGATTGCTCGCTGTGCCTTAACTTGGGATCCTCCCGAGTGCAGAGAATGCCAGATTCCAGAGCACTCTGGAACCATGCATAGCTATGAGCTTTTTAAATCTCATGTAACAAAAAGTACAGGAAGCTACAGTATGCTTACGGAGAGGCTACTGTAAAAATGACTCGTGAGTTTTACATATCATCTTTGTTTCAACTAAGAAAGTCCTTAAGAAATGGAGCTTACGTTTCACATATTCCCTAAGCACTAGAAGTACCTTAAAAGATAAAGTACCATCCTTGAATGGTCTAACCTCCAGTACTGCAAAAGTGGGAGACACTCAGAGTAGCATCCTTCAGACGTCAATCTTCTGTAAGGCTAGCATTATGTGGCACGATTCTCTACTGTGGTACTGGCCTACAGCAGACAGCTGCAGCTCCAGGAACAAGAGGTCTAGGGAGCCCTGTGCTGCTAAGCTGTTTGCTGGGGTAGGGGTAGTAAGCGCATTTCAACATAAAGAGTGCATTTATCAGGATGGAGGCCTGTGAGTCAACAATTGACTGGCTGCTGCAAAACTACGCTTTTTTTTTTTTTTTAGTTTTAAAGCATAAGTTAAATTGCAAAGATACTTCTTCCTTCTAAATTCTAAACTACTAGTTAAGAAATTTCTAAGAGTCATAAATACTATATCTGGACACTATACTAAACAAAAGAGATTTAAGTTAGCCACAGCTTACCGACAATAGGGATTTCTTCTAGAGGAATATCGAAGAGTAAGAAATCTATAATATATAAAAGGCTGAAGCAAACTTCCTTGACCACTGAAATAAAAAATACAAGAGTGATGAATACACACTGCTAGTTCATATATACATTCAGAAATTACAGGCAACTTAAAATGTCTATCAAATGGTCAGTACAATGACTTATCTCGGCACAAACCACTCTAGCAAAGGAAACAGGGTATAAATGACAAGAAGAGAACAAAATGTTATTTATTAAGTTTTTATAAATATATTCATATTAAAATTTTATATACTAAAACTCAGAAAATATTAGATATTACCTCTATAATTAGCAGAGACAATTGATAAAATCAAAGGTTTTATGGGTACTTTTAAAAAATTGTTCATTATTTGTGTGTGTGTGCCAGAGAGAGAGAGAGAGAGAGAGAGAGAGAGAGAGAGAGAGAGACAGAGTGTGTTGACTGATTATGTAGTGATGTGGGTATCTGTGTGTGAAGGTCAGAGGGTAACTTTAGGAGGGGGGAGGGAGGGAAGGAGGGAGAGAGAGAGGGAGAGATTGATTGATTGATTGTGTGGTGATGTGGGTATCTGTAAAGGTCAGAGGGTAACTTTAGGAGAGAGGGAGGTGGGAGGGAGAGAGGGAGAGAGGGAGAGATTGATTGATTGATTGATTGATTGATTGATTGTGTGGTGATGTGGGTATCTTTGTGTGAAGGTCAGAGGTAACGTTTGTAAAGTCAGATTTCTCCTTTTATGTTTCCTTGGGTTCCAGGGATCAAACTCTCGACTGTCAGGCTGGCAAGCAGGTACCATTACCTGTCTAATCTTGCAGGCTCAATGTTTTGTTTTCCAAAACAGGGTCACAATATGTTACAGTCTGGCCTATAACTCCTGAGTCTCCCACTGCAGCATTCAGAGAGCTGAGACTACATGCATATGTCATACCACATGCCACTTACAATTAGATTTTATACCCCTCCCCCCAAAGAACCCCTAGTTTCTCTGTGTAGCCCTGGCTGTCCTGCACTCCCTCTATAGACCAGGCTGGCATTGAACTGACAGATCTACCTGCCTCTGCCTCCCTAGTGCTACAATTAAAGGCCTGCACTACCGCTGCTCAGCCCGTTTTTTTTTTTTTTCTTTTTTAAGATTTATTTATTTATTTTATTTATATCAGTACATTGCAGCTGTCTTCAGACACACCAGAAGAGAACATCAGAGCCCATTACAGATGGCTGTGAGCCACCATGTGGTTGCTGGGAATTGAACTCAGGACCTCTGGAAGAGCAGTCAGTGCTCTTAACCGCTGAGCCATCTCTCCAGCACCTCAGCCCAAGTTTTAAAGCTCAAAAGAATGCTCCACATGAAGAAAGGTTTATTTTATATGAGTAAATAAAAACTCAAAACTATACTAATACACTGACATAGCCTATAATAATTAGTATTCTTGCTTAAAAAAAAAACATAATTCTAATACCTCCAGAGGCATGTATATGTGTCTTTCATGAAACTCCAAGTCTGGAATTCTTTCTTTAAAAAACTACCTGTATTAAAACATTCAAATAACTAAAAACAAGGAATGGGGCCGTGGACATGGCTCAGTGCTCGATGGAGCATGTACCAGGCACATAGAAGACTCTGGCTAGGAAGGAGGATGAACTATGCATATAACTGCATATAGCAGCAGTTAGTAAATTATATTGTATTTAGTAATTTAAAAATCTTGGCTATGAAAAATACATAATGGGCAGCCAGACACGGCAGCACACCTATAATCCCAGGACTTAAAAGATGGCAGCCAGATGGTGAGTTTTAGCTATCTAGTGAGTTTGAGGCTAGCTTGCCTACACTGAACTCTATTCTTAAAAAAAAAAAAAGGCAGGGTGGGGGAGTGAGGTGGAGAAAAACTTAGAGGCCAACCTTCTAAAAAAGCAAAATGTGAGGCAGAGAGATGGTTCAGCTGGTAAGGTGCTGCCACCAAGACAAAGTCCTTACCACATGATGGAAGGACAGAAACTCCTGAAAGTTGACCTATGGCCTCTACACATGTGCTACACATTTACACAGACAAAAATTGATGTAATAAAAAAAAACTTTTTTAAAGTCAGGTGTACTGATGCACACCTTTAATCCCAGAACTTGGGAGGAGAGGCAGGTGGAGTTCTCTGGGGGTTTTAGGCCAGCCTGGTCTACATGGTGAGTTCCAGGACAGCCACAGTCATATAGTGAGACCCTGTCTCAGAAAAAAACCCAACAACAAAAGATTAGGGGAAAAAAAAAAAGAAAAAAAGAAAAGAAAAATATGAAGGCATATACAATAATTGAAATTTTTAAGTCACTATTTTTAACCTTTTCTTCTAATTTGTGTGGGAAAACTCTACTAATTAAGGCAGAAATCTAATACAGTCTGGATAGCTCAGCATATAACAGAAGATTCCCTTCACTGGCAGGGCTTTCCCTTCTCTGACCTTGTCTGGGAGTTCAAACCCCCACACCTCTACCTGAAGAATGTCACGTAGCCTTAGTTAGGTTACAGGTTCAACTTCCTTTCTTCTGATAAGAACCCGTTCAGCTAGCACCTGAGATTCCTGAAATGCTTCCCCGTGCTAATGAGGTATTTTGGTACCCCAACCCGTCAGTACCTTTGCCCATCCTGAATATTCCTACCCCAGTTGCCCAAAATTATATAGGCCTTGAATGACCCCAAGTAAAGTTGATCTGCCTCCCTGCAGCTGGTCCTGGTGTGTCCTCTCCCTACATGCTCACAGGGCTTCTGAGACCCACCACCCCCATGTCTGCTCCCTTGGCCCACTTAAGACTGATATTAGCCAATGATCCACGAGGGCAGGGAGTCACAATTTGTACAGTAACTTATTAATAAAAATAATTTACATGAGTAGAAGCTTATTACCTAATGTTATGTATATTTTACCCAACAAATAGACTGAAGTAATTTTCAATTTTCTAAACTGAAAATTGTAACAGAAAATACAGAAAACATTCATTAAAACAATTTTCCCATTATCCAACTTAGCCCTTTCTAAACTTTATAACACACTCTCCACAATCTATCCTTGCGGAACATATGTACACGAGTGCACAAAAATGACTAACTAGCCTAATGCTCCTCATAACTCACTATTTACCAACTCTTGAAGGCTTTGACACAATATGAATGTGAGACAAAAAAGCAAGTACTAGTTCTTGCACACACCCAAAAATTATATCAGAGAACACACTTTGTTATTAACCAACTTTAACTTATATTAGCATGTAATATGTATGTGATAATGTGCAAATTATCTTATTCCTTTTACAGCTTCAAGTATTCCAAAAAATCTTTCCTACTATTATGTAACAAGCCTCCCTATTTTTAGGAATATTTAAACTGGTTCTAATATAAAAATAAAGCTGGGGCTGGAGAGATGGCTCACCAGTTAAGAGCACTGACTGCTCTTTCCAGAGGTCCTGACTTCAAATCCCAGCAACCACATGGTGGCTCACAACCATCTATAATGAGATCTGATGCCCTCTTCTGGATGTATCTGAAGACAGCTACAATATACTCATAAAAATAAAATAAATCTTAAAAAAAAGAAAGCAAACACTATCAAAATAAAAGGAAAAAGAATAAAGCTATAGCTAAGAGTAGCACCCGCTTACCATACAAAACATCCTATAAGCACCCATGGTTTTTGTTTGAGGATTAACCCCCTCAAAAGAAACAAAAAACACAACAGTGTGATGGAGCACCAGCATCCTGCTACTCAATAATTACAGGTGGGAGCGCTGCTTCAAGAATAACCTGTGCTACAAAACGAGGCCTTGTTTTTCATAACCCAAAACCTGGGAGTAACATAGGGAAGCAGAAAGAGGGAAGAGAGAAGAGAAGAGCTAAGGGGTTGGGGATTTAGCTCAGTGGTAGAGCGCTTGCCTAGGAAGCGCAAGGCCCTGGGTTCGGTCCCCAGCTCCGAAAAAAAGAACCAAAAAAAAAAAAAAAAAAAAAAAAAAAAAAGAGAAGAGCTAAAATGAATGAAGAGAAGCAAACAAACTTACAATGATTATCTGTCTTTGCACATATGTGCATGCACGTACAAGATAAACTCGGACTGTAGTTTATCTTTAAATACAGAGTTCTAAGTAATACGGCCTCTACTAATCAGTGTGTCTGCCATGAAGGCAGCATATAGAGTAGTGATAGCATGGTCACTTTAATTTTATGGTTTGGGTAATATTTAAGTTACATACTAAATTATTAAGTATTCTATATGTAATATAATGTTGCACATGAAAGGTGTCTCAGTGGTAGAGCCCTATCAAAGCTGTGGACCTGATCCCCAAAGACAAATAAACTTTATAAAGTAATTAAAATTATAAAATACTGATGAACAACATTAAATACACACAAAACCAGAAACCAGAAGGCTTCCATGTTTATGCATTGAAAAATAGTATTGTTAAAACATCATGTTACTCAAAGCAGTTTACAAATTCATCCATTAGGGATTATGAAAAAAAAGCAAAAAAAAAAAAACCCCAAAAAACAAACAGACAAACAAAAAACAACTAGTGGTGGTGAGGATGCAGAGAAAAACTAATACATGAGTGTGTGGCAGGTGACAATGTGCACTAGTCCCAACACCATGGAAAGGGGACAAATAATGCAAGGCCCTCAGGATCCAGCCACCCCAGTTCTGGGCAAGCATCCAAAGGAAATGAGAGCAGCAGCGTCAATGTCACCTGTGCAGTCCATGCTTACTGCATCACTGCTCATCACAGCCAGGATACAGGCTCAAAGGCGCTGTCTATCAGCAGATGCACGGACAATGTGCCACACAGTCCTAACTATACATACTATACATACATGGCTCGATGATAGTCAGTCCTAAAGAATGAGACACTATCATCTTTAGTGAAAAAAATGAATGGAACTCAACAGGATATTAAATGACAAGTGGGGCTGTAAAAAGGGCTCAACAGTTACAGGCACTTGCTACTCTTGTAAAATACGTCCACAGCATCTCACACCTATCCATAAATCCAGTCCCATGGCTTCTTCAGGCTTCTGTGGACACCAGGCACAGTACACATACATGCAGATAAAACACTCACACAACATAAAGTACATACACCTGAGACAGAAAGATTAAACACGCACTCAAATGCAGTGGCTAGAGAGCAGATTTCAAAGAAGAGAGTAAACAGTAGTCATCAGAGGCTGGGAGGGAAGAGGAGTATGGACAAGCTGGGAGCCAAAGGGTAAGAGATGAGAGAGATGACTCATAAACAGCGGCTAAGGTACTCGCTGCACATTCGTGAGGACCCGAGTTCATGTGCCCTGGGGCTTGCTATTAGCCAGTCTAGGCAAAATGGTGAGCTCTCAGTTCAGTGAAACTGTGGAGAGTGATAATGGAAGACACTCAATATCAACCTCTAGCATCTATACACACATAAAACATACATGTATAACACCATACACAAACACACACACACACACACACACACACACACACACACACACACACACACACACACACACTAGTTGATTAAAGGAATAAATTCTAGTGAAAAATTATCTTTAAAAATATTTCTGGTAAACTCTTGACAATTAAGATGCTGATATCTTGGTCCACAGTGTTAAATAAATGCCTTAATGAGCTCAACTGAGTTGTTCTCAATGAGGTTAAAACCTATTATAATTCTAAACTAAGACTTCATGTTTTAGGGTATAAGCGCTTTGGAGCTAATAATTGATAAATGTGGCTACATCCAGTACACATTTAGGAAATGAATTTGTTATTTATCTGTTTCAATTAATACAGTGCTAGAAATTAAACACAAAGCCTTACATATGCTGGGTAGTATCTCCTTTTAAATGAGAAAATTCAAGGTTCAGAGACAAGTAAAAGTCTTACCAACTAGATCAGAACACCACCACTAGTCTAGATCAGAACACCACCTATTAACAAAATTTTTATAGCCAAGTATAGTGGCACAAACTTAAATCCCAGCTCTCGGGGAAGCAGAGGCAGGAGGATCTCTGTGAGTTCAGGCCATCCCTTTCGACACGGTAAGCTACAGGATAGTTGACTACATAGAGAGCCTGTCTTAAACAAATATATATATGAAAACTTTTAGTCTATCATTCTAAGCCTTGTACTATTGAGAGCCACAACTTGAGCAGCATACGGCAACCTTAGAATTCACACAGAAATGTGTTGCTGTAAAATTATAAAAAAAAAAATGGTGTCTTTTACCCCGTACTAGGTCCAGTACCATAGTGCCCCAAGATATCTGGTAGATAGCTTCACCTCAGTCAGCAAAGTGTCTCACCCACTCTGCTCCATCCCATATCACACTGCCCAAGGCTTCCCTCTGAGCCTGGCAACAATCTCTCTACCTATCTAGTTCCCAAGGCAGGTTGCCACCACGCCAGAAATGTATATCTCAATTCCATGGCAGCCCAGTGTCTCCACTACTACAAACTCTCTTAAACTTAAATCGCCACATGAAAGAACACACAACACAATAACCTCTGATCCAATTGATAATATATAATTTGCTAATCTAGACCTCAAAACCCTGTACACATCCATCCCTTAAGAATATTTTATAACAACCTGTAAATGTGTAGAGAGGAATCTTAACATCAGCCTCCATGTTCTCCTGGTGGCCTCTCCTGCCTCACTCCAGTCTCCCCCTCCCTCTAAAACTCTTCTCCCACCCATCCTTCCTTCTTGTCCAATGACAGGCCTTTTTTATCTTGTACCTGCCTTCACCTGTATGACATCCTTCAGAAAAGAGTAACTTTGAAAACTGAAACTGACAAATTTATAGAAAAATCTGTAAGAGGTATGAAGAGAGATTACTAAAGAAAGTGAGTCTGTTAGTGCAGGCTTGCAGCTAGCTACTTAGGAAGAAGATACAGGTTGCAAGTTCAAGGCCAGCAGAGGCAATTTAGTGAGTCCTTGTTTTAAAATAAGAAAAAACAAAAACAACAACAAGAAATGGACTGAGGCTATTGTGGCTCAGTGACATAGTGCTTATGAAGCAATGCCAGGTCCTGGGTTCAATCCTCAGTACAAGAAAGGAAGAAAAGGAAGAGAGGAAGGGAGGAAGGGAGGAAGGGAGGAAGGAAGGAAGGAGACAGTTAAATATATAAAAACGTCATTGGTCAGTCAACACTTAAAAAATTTTATACTCGGTAACAATAACTTATACAAATGAGCAAAATTATGAAAAGCAAGTAAACAGATTTCTTTTCCTAGACAAGAATCTTACTATGCAGTCTAAGCTGGCCTTGAGCTTGAAATCTTCTGCCTTGGCTTCCATAATGCTGGGATTACAGACCAGTGCCTGGACAAGCTCATTGATATTTTTAGGAACATCTGGTGTGGTTCTATTAAATACAAAGTGCATTTAGCCTAAAGACAGAAAAATTAATTCTAATATCTATGTTGAAAAAACGACTGGTGGTACACATGTATAAGCAAGCTAAGAAAGGTGTTTATTGCATCATTATCTGAAAAACTAAAAATTCGAACAACTATCCATCCCCAAGGTAATAAAATGGAACATACTAACGCAAAGGAACAATGTATACTTTCTTTCTTTTTTTTTTAAAGATTTATTTATTTTATTAATAGATGGCTGTGAGCCACCACGTGGTTGCTGGGATTTGAACTCAGGACCTCTGGAAGAGCAGTCAGTGCTCTTAACCACTGAGCCATCTCTCCAGCCCCAATGTATACTTTCAAAGAAACAAATGTTAACTCTAGATGTCAACACATAGATCATAAAAATACATCCTAACTGAAAATCAAGCTGCAAATAATCCATGCATTATGGTAACCACAGCACACAGTAAAAACAATAAAAGAACAAAGCTACACCCTCCACCCCACCCTAGGTATGCTTTCTACAGACATGTATTTTCTGAATGGACTACACATGCAAACACATGAAACTGCTTACTGTGGACCAGAGAAGACAGAGCCTGACTAGAATTCACTGTAGGACGCTATCTTAGCAGAGATGCGTGCTCATCCTCAGCCTGGGAGGCCATATGTGGGACAGCACAGCCAACGACTGAAGATCAGGTCCACACTCAACATTGACCTTATTTAAATCCTGTGCAGGGCTTTTTCTCTGATCAATCATGAGTTCATAGATGACAACACGGCCCAGAAAACCAATAGGTTAGCTACCCCTATTAGCTTATCTATAAAGCATCCAGGTAGATATGGACACAGTTAGAATTAAATGCAAAATTATCAATAGAGAGACCAACATGGCTGTGATATTCTACCTCTCAAAAGAAAACTTTCTTTATTCACTCATTATTTCCAGATTACAAAATATGTTCACAACTGTAGGCAACTGTCATTGTAAGACTATACTTTAAAAATGTTTCCTTTTAGTTTAAGAAAAGAATATCATCTCAATTATGGCCAAGAATGAACTGAACTAGAGTCCAAGACTGTGCTGGCTAATTTTATGCCAACTTGACACACACTATAGTCATCCAAGAGGAGAGAACCTTGGTTGAGAAAATGCCTCTAGAAGATCTGGCTGTAGGCAGGCCTTTAGGGCATTTTCTTAATTAGTGACTGGTGGAGGAGGGCCCAGCCCATGGTGGGCGGTGCCATCCCTGGGCTGATGGTCTTGGGTTCTTTAAGAAAAGAGGCTAAGGAAGCCGCAGTAAGCCCTTCCATGGCCTCTGCATCAGATCCTGCCTCCAGGTTCCTGCCTGACTTCCCGATGGTGAGCAATGACAAGGAATTATGAGCTATAGTCCCTTTCCTCCCCAAGTCGCTTTCTTTGGCTGTGGTATTTCATCACAGTGACAATAACCCCAACTAAGACAAAAAACTCTTTTAAATGTAGCATTTTAAAAATTACTTTTCAAAAATTAATTTGTAAGAGTTAAATGATGATTCACAGTGTATATAAGACAAAGTCCTTGTCCCTGGGCTACTCATGGCTGCTGGGGACAGAGGAGCCATCCTCTTCAACTGTACACTTACTGGTGAGCCTGCCATGCCACAGTGGATAGTTCCACAGCTCTGGCGCACAGATGGCCCTGGTCTAAACTCAGTGGGTAACAAAACAAAAATACAGGAAGGTGCTTGTCGGGAGGAACAGATATTGAGAAGGATGAGAGGGAAATACAGGTGGGTCACGTGTATTATACACATGCATTAAGTTATTAACAAATACATTTAATTAATAATCGAACATCTAAGTGTGGGCTTGTGGGGAAGGGTCTCAAGAGAAAAGAGGAGAGTGATGGGGGTGGCATGGCAGTAAAAATAATATACACGTGTATAAAATGTCAAAGAATAATTCTAAAGGCTGTTAAACCCTGGGGGTCAGGAGAACACAAATCCCTCAATGACTCTTCTAAGGCAGCACTGACATTCTGTGAGTGAAATCTGTGGGTATCTTTATGCTCACTTACTATCAATCCTTCAAAATCAGCATATTTGAATTCTTACCTAAAGAGCATAAAAACTGTAGCGGGCATCAAGAATATTTCATTACAAGCGATGAACTTCAGAATATTTTGTTGATTAGTACTTAATTTATCCAAGACGGATCTCAACAGAGGTAAACTATTTGAACCCTTTGCCTAAAACAAAAGAAAAAAAGCATTAGAGGTAACGAGGCATCTCTAACAACTCAAGTCAGTCACCCTAGCACCAAAGTATGTGGGTGCTCGCTAACAGGGCACCACGTGCACACACAACGCACTCACCTTCTAACAGTGACCCCTCTCTGCCTCACTTACAGCCTTGTGTGACACAAAAGCTCTGCCATTGTCTCGCTGTACTGTTTAGGGAATACCAAAAGCCTGTATAGTACAGACACTATTTTTGGTAATACTTCTGATTTATGGTTGGTCAAACTCAAGAACTAATGAACACGGAAGGCTCACCGTCTATTTAATCAGCATATTTAACAGGTAATGCAACCAAAGGCCAAGGATTTCAAAGTAACTTTTACGAACTTGCTCGTTGTACTTCCCTGCTTTAGTCTATGTTTCTTAAGAGAACCCAAAACATGTCAACACATTTTGTCACTCTTTATTTCCCACGGAAAGTTAAATTCCACCCTCCCCACAAAAAATAGTGGTTATTTCTCCCCATTTGTAACAAAAATCTGACTGTCCAGCAATAGTTAAAATACCTGTGACCCTTAGATAACTAACACTACAGATTATGAAATCCTTAGTGCTCCTGTGGCTAGAGAAATAAAGAAATAAAGAAAGGTGGTGCCCACCTTTAACCCCAGCACTCAGGAGGCAGAGGTAGGTGGATCTCTGTGAGTCAAGGTCAGTCTGGCTACATAGAGTTCCAGGACAGCCAGGGACTCTGTATAAAGAGACAGCCTCAAAAAATAAAATAAAATTCAGGAAAACAACTCTTAAAGTTACAATACACACACTTCCCATGGTTCTATGCTGCATAAGTTAGTGACAGTGAAAATGAGATTTCTGCCTACTTGTCAAACCTTAGTGAACATACATATTTCAAACTTCAGGGAACTGGAAGGCAATTTTAAGAACAAGCCTTTCTCTATAAAATAATACTTTATAAAATAATAAAATTTTGTTATATTTCAACCATATAATCTTCAAATCTAAAAAAAAAAATCTACAAAAGTTTGTGGAGAACACAGGGACTTTTGAGGCAAACTGTCTGAAACTCAAGCTCATGCCAACTACGTACAATCTTCAAGCCAAAGACACAAAGAGTTTACTTACATCCAGGACCTTCTTAGTGTATGTGGCAGCATGAAGCAATGAAAATAACAAGACTGGGAAAATACTCACTGGAGAAAGCCATTAAGGAAAGCCTTCACATCACCAAGCACTGTGCACACGTGTACATGCTTTCACACGTGTACATGCTTTACGACTCTGAGCACCATGCACACATATGCACATAGCTATGTATTATGTGCAAAGTAAAGCTGAATCAACACTTGACTGTGAGTTTAACTTTTCTTTCATCTTTGAATCAAATGAAGTTTTGCCACTTAGAAGGAAGTAACTTTCTTTCTAAATCTTTCCATCTATTTGCAAAGTCAAATCATTTTTAGTAAAGTACTACAAATATTTCCTAAATAAAACTATACTGCAGGCCACCTCAAATGACTGAATACAGTTTTTACCCCACAATAGACATTTGGTTTTCTTGGATTTATTACTTTTAGCTGTGTGTGCCTGCAGGAATCTATGTTCACCACACACATGCAGGTGCCTTAGGAGGCCAGTGGGTACTGGATCCTTTAGAGCTGGAATTATAGGTATTTGAACCAAACCTGGATCTTCTGCAGGGGCGGTGAGACCGTTTAGCTGCCAAGCCATTTCTCCAGTGTACCAATTTGATCTTAAACACAGTCTTCTACAGTGCTTTTATGAATCTACACTGTGGACAAAAGTTAATGGCTTAAGTCCCATTACTTTGAGAAACTCTACTTTTTGGAAAAAAAAAAAAAAGACTGTATATTTCAGATTGCATAAAATCTACAATAAGCAAGGAATTTTTATATTAAGTCCAATGGTATGGCCTTACACTGTGGGTAAATACACAATTTTCATTCAGCATTTCAGAAGAAAGCAGTGGATACAGATCTCCTCCAATTTTTGCTAGGTTGTTAACAGAAAACCTGTCAAATAGTAAATGACAGACTATCAATGATGAATGGTAAAAAACTAGCCTTAAGATGTTTTCTACAGGGCTGGAGAGATGGCTCAGAGGTTAAGAACACTGTCTACTCTTCTAGAGGTCCTGAGCTCAATTCCCAGCAACCATATGGTGGCTCACAGCCATTTTTTAATGAGATTTGGTGCCCTCTTCTGGCCTGCAGGAATATATGCAAGCAGAACACTGTATATATAAAAATCTTTTTTTCTTTAAAGATGTTCTCTGTGATAACAACAGGACTTGAAATGAATCATTCTATTTTTCTGTCTAGGTAAAGGTATGGCATGGATGGAAATTGCTAAATGCTAATAATCTGAGTATCAAATTCATTTTAACCTTAACTTACTTAGCATCCAAAACCTCATTCCAATCACCACTAAGCATCTCTGCCCAAACTTAGAAGAATCTAAACAGAAACCTGTGTCCTCCCTGTCGCCTACGCCAGCCTCAGACTCTCCCTCCTCCTCGTTGAAGCCTCCCAGGGCTGGGATTACAGGAATACAGCACCATGTCTGGTTTAAAACTTCTTAGTGAATCAGACTCCTTAAAAACTTGAAAACTACAAGCTTCTCCTTTTAAGAGCCCATGTGAAACTCTGCTGAAGTTTAAATAATTCAGCTTAAACTCTGACACCGCCAAACTTGAAGCCTAATTCAGTAACAGGCGATGCCAAAGTACAGCCTTCCTTCAGCTAGGAGCCAAGATCCTTGGGTTCCTGTTCTGGCTCTCGCACAAACCTCATCTTCCTAGGCCATTTCCTTCTCTGTCAAATGGCTACATGGAGATCAAGGAGATTTGTATGAGGAATTTATCCCTAACTGCCTACAGTTTACAAATCTTTACAACACTCATCTTAGTTTCTGATGTCACTCTTTTTCTCTCTAACTTTTGGCTTTTGAGACAGGATCTCACAGAAGCCCAGGTTAGCCTTGATTTTCCAAGTGCTTCGATTACATGCCTGGTTCAATGTCACTTTTAAATTATTTAGAAAAGATAAGGGGTGAAAAGGCTACCCTTGTATTCTTAAGTGCCAGTCACTGACAGGGCAGGGACAATGTACCACATTAAGAACAAAGGCCCAAATGCAGATGTAGGATTCCTTTGGGCCCCTTTCCACGTTGCTGTAGTTCCCCCCTTTCTTTTCTGAATTAATTAGCATTTCTTACCTCACTAGTTTATGTTCTTGCCACCACTCAGTACTTCTCTTCCCGACTCCTAAGAATTAATTTGCTGGGTCAACTCGCTAGGTTTTTTTTTTTGTTTGTTTGTTTTTTGAGACGAGTTTTTGTTTTTGAGTCTCACTATGAAACCTTGGCTGCCCTGAAACTAGCTATGTAAATCAGGCTGGCTTTAAACCTACCTGTGCCTCCTAGGATTACAGGCCTATACTACTATACTTAGCATAAATGTCCTTTCTATTTTATGTATAGCAGACTGCATTCACTTTATTTATTTTACTAAGTCATTTCTAGATTAATTTTTGTGCCTAGTTCACTAGAAGCTGGGTGAGTCAAAGATTTTTCTTTTTAAGTAACATATTTATAGGACTGGAGAGATGGCTTGAGATTAAGACCACTGGCTGCTGTTCAGAGGACTTGAGTTCGATTTCCATCACCCACACAGTAATTCACAATTGCCTGCAACTTCAGTTGTAGGTTTTACCATTCTCTTCTGGTCTCCATTGGCATCATGCACATATATGATCACATACATATACACAGGCAAAACACTCATATATGTACGTAAAATAAAATTTGCATCTTTCCACCAAAATATTAAGTCAATGAAATAAAAATTTAAATTTTGAATTCATGTATATGTGTGTGCCTTGAATGGAAATTGTTAAATGTCTAGGTCGACAAGAGCCAAGAACATTGAGATGAAGTTTAAATTCACAAAACAGCTCTACAGAGTTTACATTTCAAATTTTGGGGACAGAATTCCAACAGAGAAAGTCCACTGTCACGGCTCTGAAAGGATACTTGTAACTGGGTAGGAGTTGACGAAGATGAGTGAGTACAGCAGGTAGTGGCAGCTGTCCTCTAACAAGGCCTGCGCCAGGAATGCTCTGCTCAACTGGAAGTGTGGTAATCTCTGATGCAGCCTCAGAGCGCTGGTCAGGGCATTGGCCAGCAAAGCACGCTGGTAAAAGCTTGCTGCTTCATGCAACCTGCAAATTACCAGAGGAAAAGCTATCAAGACATCAACAGCTACCACGACTCTTCCTCCTTTGTGGATTGCATCATAATTGCACAACACCTAAATCATTTAATTGTTAATAGAAAACACATTACACAAATGTACTCCACATTCTGGGAAACGTCCTTCAAATATACATCCAACTGATTAAGATAAAGCAGGCTTCTTTTGTCAGCTTAAAAAGAACTTCTCAACCCAAGACATCCAGGTCTCCTTAGATCTTCAGTAAGTAGTCACACAAACCAGAAATAAAACGTCCTAACTGGTATTACTGGATTACTGCTGCCTTAACCGGGTTTTGTGTTAGTCTTAATCCTATTGACAGTCTAATGACTGTAGAGCTAAGAAGCAGTCCATAGATGCCGACTGAACAACTCCCAGTCAGAAATATGATAATACATACCCAAGAAGAGGCAGAACGAACAAAGCGGAGCAATAAACTGTGAACAGGCGAGACAGCCACATCGCTGTGTCCAGCTTATTGGTCATCATAAATTGCTAGATTTAAAAAATAAGAAAATTAGGGTAAACTAAGCCCAAAGATAATGTTAAGGACAAATTATGCATTTTTTTATTCCTGTAAGGACTGCGGTAACCACCCTTTGTAACATTGGCTTTTGTAGATCATTAATTGGAAACTCACGCTGCTTAATGTCTCTGTCACACATATGCATGAGAGGCCCCTCCAGAAAAAAAAATCGGGACAGTAAAGTTTTCTGTGCTATTTCAACATTTATAATAATGGCTCCATCTACTTTAAAACAACTTTAAGTAACAACTAATGGCTCTCAAGAGAACTATGATGTCTATTCTTAGAGAAATCTCAAACCCAAATAGGACTCAGAACTGAATAAAGCATCAAATACTAGGTTTGTCTTAAATAATCCATAACAAAAACTCATTGCAATAGTTGGCACAGAACTCATTAGTCTGTAGGCTATTTGTCTATGTACACCCTGAAGGGCCTAGCACAGCCGAGGCACTGGAAATAAGCCTGTCAAGTATGAAATGCTATCTGCTTCTCAGATCATAGTACGCTGCATCCCCTACAGGCTCCATACAAGTTTTACCCTGCTATCAGTGGCCCTAGATTAAGCTTATCATGAAAGAAGAACTTAAATCTGCTTTAGCACTAACAAGTATCTCATACCAATTCCTAAAGAGGCTTTCATTTTCTTAACTACAATGCTCAAAGATGTTAATATACGGAAACATACATGGGTATATAAAGTAAAAGGAGTCTCACAATACATATCCTCATTAAATGTGGTGGAGTTTTGTTTCTAGATGGGCTTCCAATAAGATGATTTTGAAACACATTTATGCATCTATCTCAAGTTTTTAAATACTACTTTTATGCAATTTCACCTTTTTTTTTTGTCCATGAAAAGTTTTTTTTAGGAAAAATTCAAGTGTATTTTATTGCATGCCTTTTAGTTACATACTAGTAATTTCAAGAATAAAATATGCTGCTAGTTTATCCTATCTGGACTCAGCTATGATACTGTGATGGTACTAAATTTAGTTGACAATAGCAGCAGCCAAACGAAAGGATGTAATCTAGATTCCATGCTCAGTTTGCTAAGAGCCTTCTCTTTACAATCCATTTGCTGGGCCCAGCAGTAAAAGGACACACTCCCAAGACTGACGACTGAAGGTTAAACCCCGAGACCACCACAGAGGCAGAGAACTTATAACAGTAAGTTGTCCTCCGACTGCCATACAGGATACTCCCTAATAAATTAAGTATTTGTGTAGGGTTTTCATTCCTTAACAAGCCACTGAATTATCTATTTCAGACATCTACTTTTTTTTTTCTTTTCTTTTTTTCGGAGCTGGGGACCGAACCCAGGGCCTTGCGGCTGCTAGGCAAGCACTCTACCACTGAGCTAAATCCCCAACCCCCAGACATCTACTTTTAAGGATTTGATTTTGTTATTTTTAATTGTACGTGTGAGGTGCATACAGTAACCTATGGAATCCAGAGGATCCCCATGGAGCTGGACTTACAGGTGATCGTAAGCTCCCTAATGTGGGTGCTGGGAACTGAACTAGGATCTTCTGCAAAAGCAACACTAACTTATAAACATGAGCCTAGCCCTTCATCTAGGTCTTTTGTATATATGTTCACTCTATTACACAACAAAAGCTTAAAAGGCTGGTTTAAGTTTTTCTAGAGTGAACTGCCTGATATATACAGTTCCACAACAACAACATTTTAATTGATATTTGGCCTCAAGCCTTGAGGAAAAATTATTCAGTTTCAATGTATTAGGCTTTTTAATTATAAAGGGGACAATCTACTTTTACACTGGCAAGTGAGTTGATATCACCTTAAACATCACCCCTGAATTCCCGAAAGAATCAACACAAAATGGTTCTTGTGTCTTGAGAAGGGCACAATCAAAACGAAATTTCAGTTTCTGGATCCTTCTGCAAAACGGGTCTAGACCTTTGAAACTAGCTGTGTCTCCAAAGCCCAGAGAGAGAATAGAGGAATTTCCTTTGACTGACTGTGAGTAATGAGATAAGACTAATAAATGCAATGACTATGGGGTTGGGGATTTAGCTCAGTGGTAGAGCGCTTAGCAAGCGCAAGGCCCTGGGTTCGGTCCCCAGCTCCGGAAAAAAAATAAATAAATAAAAAATAAATGCAATGACTGCGTCCCAAAGAGGGGAAGAGGCAAGGGACAGTTAAGGAAATCTGACCATGGACAACAAATTAGGTTAACATGCATCAATATTAAATTGCCCAAATGTAGTGAAGAGGAAAACAATACTTAAAATATGTGTGGGTTAGCAAGAATTTCCAAATGGGTCAGCAAAGTAAATGCATGTATACAGGGGGTGTTGTAAAACGCTTTTTTAAAAAAAATCTAAACTTCAACTTAAGGACTAAAGAACAAAAACTCCCCGGGTCTAACTGCAGAACTAACTTTAATTATAAAGTTCACAAAAGGGCAGTATTCCTCCCAGTAAACGACTAACCGAAGAAACACACCACTCTCTCCTTCGCAAGATTTCTTAAAAGGCTAAAGTAAGTACAAAGGGCAACACTACACGCACCCCGAGGCGTGTGGGTTGAAGCCTCTGCCTCAAATGGTAGCTTCAACCTTAGGTCCGAAGACGATCGGAAACCGGGGTGTGGGAAGGGGCAAGGAGGCCCAATATCCCCAGCTGACAGGTGAAGGCTACCGGATCCAGAACTGCCTGTGGTCGCTTTTGAAACAAACTTAGAGCTCCTCTCCACCCGCACTCCACTCCCTAACCCCAGTCCGGCAGGCAGAGGCTTCTAGAACGCTCTAGCCCTCTCAACACTTCCTGCTCCTCGCCAACTCTTGCTTCTGAAACCGGGCCACCAGGCTGCTTACTTACCACAGCGCCCGCCCCTTGGGGGCCGTTCGGGGTCGTATCCGCCATGGAAGACACACGGGAGCCCGGGACACTGCGACAGCAAAGAAGAGGAAAACGTCAGTGCCAGGCGACAATCCTCCGACCTGTTTCCCGAGCCGGCTGGAACCCCAAACCCCCAGAGGAATGGACCTTCCCAGCCCCGTGCAGCACACGGCCGCAGAAGTCCCCCTACGGCGGCCGGATAATACCTGTCCCGCTGGGTCCAGACCAAAGCTGCCTTTCTAGAAAGACCCAAGCGAAGGCGGAGCTTCGGAGTAAGGCCTTAAAGGGCCGATCGACGCCGCCGGTTCCCGGGGTTGCAAAACCGGAAGTGATCCTTTCGTTTCCGCGTGAGTCGGGCGGGACGTTGGGAGTCACCCGGAGTGGTTTCCAGAGGCATGACGGGAAATGCAGTTTTTCTTCTTGTTCCACCTGTCCTAAGAGCCAATTGGCACGGAAATGTACAAGTGAAACCAGCGAGGCAATTTTCGTTTTATCCAGGACTCAGGCAATTTTTTTTTCTGGCTTCCGAACTTCAAAAATCTCTCTACTTCCGTATACAGAAGCGTCAGAAATATCTATGATCTCTCCAGACAGGAATTCACTAAACCCTGTGGTTTAGTTTCACTAGCTCAAGCACTAGTGAAATCAGCTATGTGACAGACATTACGCATGGAGAAAAAAAAATGAATATAGCACTGACCTTCTCAGAAACAGTAAAGTAAATGGAAATCACAGCAAAAGTTGTATAAAATACGGCCATAAGCTGAGTTACTCAGGGGTTCCTGGAAAAGTTAATTCTGACCGTAAATCTTGAAGGAAATGGAGAAGTATGAAAGGGGAAGGAGGCTCCAAATAAGGGAACAGAGCATGTAAAGTAACAGAATAGTCGACACAGTTCGGTGTGAGCTGACTGTGAATGGATAATGAAAGAAAGATTTGGACCACAGAGGCAGGGTGTGCTAAGAAAAACACCATATGGGGGGGGTGTGGGAGGGATTGGAAGGAAAGGGAAGGGGAGAAATGAAATTATATTTTAATTAAAAATATTTACAAAGATTTACTATGTAAATATTCTGCCTGCATGTATGCCAAAACTTCTGAACTTAACCCTGCAACTTAGAGAGCCAAACTACAGCTTTAAGCAGAAGTGTGACATCATCAGGATTAGAAAGATCACGGGGAGGCCATTGCACACGACTAGGGATAGCAATGAAATCTCGGATTGTGGTGATGGTGTGGGAGAAAAGAAAAGGAAAGAAGACTTGAATGTGGCTTCCCCGATTTCATGTCTGGCTAGATCAAGGTACACCGGGGCGGGGTGTCATCTGCTGAGATCCAGAGAAGAGGCATAGAGAAAAAGGAAAAAGAAGAACAGGAGAGAGAGGTGGAGGACAGGGGTCTGACTACAGATCTAGAGGACAACTCATACTCCAACTTTGGAGCCATGCATCGCTCCTACTCTCTCAGAAGTATAATCATTTCCATGATTCTTAGCAGCCCAGGTGCCAGTCACTGCTGCCTAGGAGTCAAAGGATGCTCTGTAGAATGCTGTAAACTTTTCCTCTCAGGCCACTGTCCACATTTGGGTTCCCACAATCTCCAGCATAGATTACCTAACCCCCCAGCTCAGCTAACATGTTACCTTCTCTGCATTACTGGTGTATAATTTGTCTCCTATTTTCTAATACTTATCACTGTCTAGTAGCCTCTCTCACCATGTATGTGTGTTGTGTAAGTGTGTGTGTGTGTGTGTGCACGCACACACACATGCACACATGTGCATCTTGGTTCACTCGGGATGTCAAAACAAATACAACAGACTGAGTACTTTAAACAGCACACCCTCTTTTTTCCTTACAGTTCTAGAAACCTGGGAACTCTAAATCAATTTTTCAGCAAGATGGGTTTCATTCTAAGACTTAGTGTTGACTAGATCAGTGATCTTATTAATCTTAGTAGCTGAATTTGATTTCCTTCTGCCTCTTCTGCACTCCCCGAATTTCCTATCAGTAGCTATACATAAGTAGATCACAACATATTGGATTTATTCTAAAGTTAGACCTTCAGTCTTCCCTCTTTCAATAATAGATTTTCTCCTTGTGTTTTTATCTCTTCTAGCATAGATGTCAAAGGCAAATGACATCCATTTCTAAGTCCTTCCTCAAGGTCAAACAAAGCCGTACGAGCTGATGCCATTTTGTTTTCAGTTAATTCATGAATACAGATCCAGGCCATTTAGGGACAGTAGAAAATACACTAAGTCCACAGTCTGAGCTGAAGTTGCTCTGCTAAGACGCTAAAGCCAAGATTCTGCCAAGAGAATGTTTTCATCCTCACTGCTCTTCTACTTAAAAAAGTTACGTTAAGCACATTTTATCTGTGGGTTAGGGCAGGCAGGCAACGGCAGGTGTATGGAGGTCAGAGGACAACTTGTACACACCGTAAGCATATGTTAACCATCTCCCTACCTGAATATGAACCCAGAATTCACAGGACAGATCACCAACTCCTGAAAGCTGTCCTCTCACCTCCATACCTTTGCCACGCCTGCC
>NC_141547.1:41265000-41280000 GCF_021556685.1 Rattus norvegicus
CCCAACAAACAAGACCAAAATAAAACATGCTATACCACAAAATAAAAACATGAATAAATGATAACAGCAATAATAATAACAACAATGCAAAGAACAGAAGTTACAGCACAATGGGGTTTGTAGACTTGGTAGAAGCCTGAGAAAGTCTGTTCCAAGTTAATTAGATGATATTTACATATAATTATAATTTTAGCTTAAAATCCAAAGGGCATTTCTGATATGGATTTATCTACACATACTCTCTTCATTAGTGAAGAGCATTATTAGTACTTTTAGATAGCCTATCACATTTTAGTCTATTTTCATTGTGAGAATAAATGGAACAATCTAGAAGCCTTTAAAAGAGATGGAAAGTCGTTCATGGTAAACCAACCCCAAGAAAATATGTCATTCTTATTCATGGCCACGCTTGGGTTGTTTTGCCGACATTTTAATAAAGTAGATGAATATCTACTCTTTCTATAAATAAATTTTTATGGTATCACTAAATTTTTACTGGATGTGTAATACTTCATCAGCTAGGCATGCTACAATTTTAATAACATGCATTTGAAAGCAAAAAAAAATGACCTAAATACTCTATTCCTAACTTTCTGCACTTGCTTGTAGTTCACTGCTTTTGGTTGACTTTAAAAAATCATTCATTTTATACATCCTACAGTTGAACAATTTGTTATTAATCTCCCACCAAAGCCTTGGCACCTCTCTTGCTCACTGTTCTAGTGCTGTGAAGACACCTTGACCCAGGTAACTTATAAAAGAGAACATTTAATTGGGGGGCTCTATCAATTTCTATGGTATTTGTTAGGTATGATGGATACCACATATTTCTGGGAACCAAATTAGAGACACATAGCCCCATAGAATTGCAAACTGGAGTTATGCAGAAACTCTCATGAAGCTACTGAATCAGAGAAGCTGAAGCCTACTTTGTGGCTGGAGGGGAGACAGATGCCATACTAGTCCCGCGTTCTTCCTTTCCTCCTAACTTTGACATCTTCTGGGGCAACAGTTCTCATAGAATGTGTCCCTTCAAAGGTTCTACTCTGTGATGTTTTCATTTGAGTGCCCAGACTGAAAGAACCGTACCCCTCCTCCCCCCTTTAAACAGCCTACTTTCCAACACAGCGATAGAGTTAGTAGGCTATATGACAGCTTTTGAAGCATCTCAGAGTAGATGTCACTCCCCGACACTCGATTCACTGGCCAAAGAAAATCAAATCATCAATCCTAAACCAATGAGGTGGAAAATATAGTTCTCTAATAGGAAGAGGCTAAATATGTAGCTGTCCTTGGAACAATGACATAATCTACTTCCTAAACCTTCTGGCATTGGTTAGAGCTGACGATTACCTTTGTTTAAGGATTCACATTTGCTAGACCCATAACAGAATGTTAGCTTTAAAATATGAGTTTGTGAGATGTAGATCAAGACTAACAGATACCTCTAGAATATATAATCACACCAGCTTGTTCAAAATACGCTCAAGCATATCATAAGTTAGAAACAGAAAGGTAGTACATCACAAAGATGATATAAAGTATCTTAGCAAATAAAAAGGACTACGTGAGGTGGGCAGCGCTGGCACACACCGTTAATCCCACTGCTTGGGAGGCAAAAGCAGGTGCATCTCCTTGAGTTTGACGTAGTCTGATCTACAGAGCAAGCTCCAGGACAACCAGGGCACAGAGAAGCCTTGTCTGGAAAAAGCAAAACTAAACTCAAACCAAAACAACAAAATTTTTAAAAAAAGAAAGAAAAGGGAATCACATGGAATTAATTTACATACTGCATTTAACAAAATATTGTCAATATTATTATGTAGTCAGGACCACCAAAGATTATGAAAGCATTCTGACAGGATCTTTCTCTGTTGCCCAGGCTGAACTCAAGCCACGGCAATCATCCGGTCTTAACCTACTGAGAACTGATTAAGGGTCTGACCCACCAAAGTTGAGCATTATGATTTGGAGTGCTCACCACGCAGGCATTTCCAGCCAACTGAGCTCTCTTCCTGACCCCCCCTTTCTTTCTATTGTCTCTGAGGGGGCTCGTTGCTTTGGGTTTCTGAAAAATACAAACACAAACGCACAGTGATCTACTTAACAGAAACCAGAATTTTTGTTCTATTACTGAAAGAACCCTATTTCCAAGGGAAAGCACTGTTATTTAGACGTTAGTGGTTTGGTTCATGAACGTTTATTCTGTAGAAGTGTTGTGAGTGATCTAGAGTAGTGGACCTGAGTTTCATTACTTCAAAGTAATAGGGTGAATCAGTGCCCTTAACCTCTGAGCCATCTCTTCAGATCCAAATATTTGTTAAATTTTGATAGAAAATAGTTATTATAAATTGAATATCATTCCTTTTTGTTTTCTTCCTTCCTTCCTTTCCTTTAACAACATGACTTCAGCCAGTGCTGAAGTTGAAGTGAGTTTGTTTGTTCCCTGTCTGCTTTTATATCATTCTAGGTACGTGTAAAAAATAGGGTCAGTTCTTAGCTCAAGACAGAGGTCAAATAAGGCAATAAACAAATCTTCCTTTCTTTTTTAAAGATAGACTGCCACTATGTAGCCCTGGTTGGCCACTGTGTACACCAGGCTGACCTTGAATTCTCCTGGTTCTTGCTCCCGAGTGCTGGGATTGAGGTGCATACTACCGTAACCAGCCCCTTTCAAAAAATACATATGCTCAGGCTCTACTCCCAGTATCTCAGAATGAGACAGGACTTGAAAATAGGGTCATTGCCGATGTGATTTTCTGTGGGAAGTCACAGTGGAGCAGGGTGGACCCCTAATTCAATAACATCTGGGCTTCCTATCGGGAGATGGCCATGTAAAGACCATGTAAAGAAGAGTGTTGGGATGTACCTACAAAGCAAGTCACTTCAAAGATTGCTGACAAACTACCAAACGCCAGGAAGAAGTAAGAAGGAATCCTTTCCAGGTTTCAGAGACAGAGAAACGGCAGCTCTACTGCCACCTGATTTTAGGTTTTCAGTTTCCAGAGGTAGAGACGACTCACTTCTGCTGAGTTAGGCCAGCCTGTTTTCAAAGCCTTGTCATGGCAGTCCTAAGAAATGACTACCGTTGTCTGTCTTCTGGAATTTTAATAAGATGCTTTCAGGCATTTCATATTCTTCAGTTTGCCTTCATTCCTTTTTCCCTTTTTCATATATAGCGAGAAAACAAAAGGGTCATGCGAATTTATTATTTATTTTTAAAATTCACTTTGCTGGCAAAGCAAGTCACAGCAAGTAAAATCCAAACAAAGACAGAGATAAATATGTTGTTTTATTTAATCCAAGAAGATAAAGAAATTATTTGCTATGTAATGTGGCTTATTGCCAGAGGAGTTGTCTGGAAAACAATTATAAGTACATTAAAAATGACATTTACAGAATCAACTATCAAATTATTTGCAGAATACATTTAAAATTAAATTTTCCTTCCCAAGTCCAATATCAAAGAACATCATTAATATTGTTTACAATATTAATTATGCAAAGCAGGTACAAGATGGCACACTCACAAATAAATTGACAATTTAGATAGAAACCATTCACTCTGAGAGGCCTGAGCAGTACTTTGAAATAGTTCTTCAAACCCAGAGACGATAGTCAAGGGTCACAGAGGTTTCAAAAGTGTATCACTGAAATCATTCTCAGGAGTAAAACATGACTTCACATCCCGTCATATCATGAAACAAGCCGTGCTCTCCATGGACTTACATGCGGAAATTCAGGAATGCCCACCTCAGGTTCCGTGACAATAAAGAACCCCTTCTGTAATCAGAAGGCCCTCAGGGAAGGTAGGGCGCACAGAATCAGCATGGCCCCACTGAGTAAGGCTCACGGTGAGCCCTCAGTCATCTGGAAATCAAGAGCAATGCAGGGGCCTGAGGAGGTGCCTCTGCTGGTGTCTTAGCTACTTTTATATTGCTGTGTAAAACACCATGGCCGTGACAACCTATGGAAGAACATGTTTATCTGAGCCAAGTCTCCAGAGGACGAGTTGTCAAGGCAGGGGAGGGTGGCATCAAGCAGCACACAAGGTGGCTGAAGCCAGAAGTTGAACGCTCACATCTGCATGAAACAGGGAAAGAACAAACTAGAAATGGTGTGAGTTTTTAAACTCTCAAAGCCATACCCTACCTAGCAAGGCTATTCCTCCCAAACTCAAACGGTGGCTTCACTGGGGGTGACACATTCAAAGAGAATATAGGGGGCATCTCATTTAAACCACCACAGCTGGTAAAACATTTGCCATCTAAGCATGAGGACCTGAGGTTAGGGTCCCAGCCCCCATGTAAGAAGCCAACACAGTGGTGTGTGTCTTTAACCAACCCTGGTGAGGCATGGACAGGCAGGTTTCCAGAGCTTCCTGACCAGTCGGTCTGGCTGACGTGGTAAGCTCTAGGTTCAGTGTTTCAAGTAATGAGGCAGAGCGAGCGACTGAAGACACGCAATGTCAACTTCTCGCACACACACACACACACACACACACACACACACACACACACACCAATAACAGACTAGACCGTAGCCTGTTTGGATCCTGACATACTCACTGAGTTATGTTTAGAATAACAGCACATCCACACCACATACATTATCTCTTCACACAACTTCTACACAGCCATCTCTTCTAGCTATGGACACTTGACTTGACACCTACTACCTGCTGGGGACACAGACTTAAAATAAGTCTCTGCTCTCATGGAAACCATAGGATAGCACGACATGCACACAAAATGGGTCTTCTTAGACAGAGCACCCTCCCCTGTCTGGTCCTAACGGCAAAAAGCTAAACAAAGAACTGAGAAAGAAAGTGTAGCGACAAACAATAAAAACTGAATGCACCAACCCACGCTACCATAGGCTACTCTCTAGCCCGGCGTCCAGAAAACCTTTCCACACCATAGAGATGGTTGTCAACTGCCACGTGGGTGCTGGGAATTGAACCTGGGTTCTTTGGAAGAGCAGTCAGTGATCTTAACTCCTGAACCATCTTTCTGTCCTCTCTGCTATAAGTGCATCTAAGTGCTCAAGAACTTAAATGTTCCCAGCCTGCTTTTGATAAACTTGTATATGGTACCTTTTTTTTTAAGTTCCCTTTTCATTTTAGGATAATTGGTACAGTCATCCTGCCTCTGCATTTGCACTTGAAATGGGGCCAAGTGTTCCTTGTAAAATGGAGTCACCCAGGGCAAGGCATAGACTAAAGGCCGGCTTTCCACATATTGACTAGTCCAGAGAGCACTGCCTGCTGTCCATATCTGTTTCAGTGTCTGGCTGTGGTGCAACTTTGCCACAGGGCATCTCCTCTGCCATTCTTATCCAGGTGACGATGGGGCGGCTACTTCAGAGAAACGATGATTTATTCACACTTGAGCTCAATAAATCCCAACGAGATGAAATAAATGCACTTGATGGATGTGGAGACAATCTGGCAGCTCAGATGTGGTGAGAAGTACAGTCAAATGAAAAGTGTTTCTTACATTTACAAATTCACCGTAGACCGCTTGTCATCGCCACCGTGTTGTTGCTGTGAAGACACAATGACTATGGTAAAAGAGCATTTCACTGGGGCTTTGCTTACTGTTTCAGAGGCTTAATTCATCACCCTCGTGGCAGGGAGCATGGTAGCACACAGGCAGATGTGGCTGAGAGTTCTACATCTGGATTCCCAGGCAACAGAGACAGACAGACTCTGGGTCTGGTTTGAGCT
This sequence comes from Rattus norvegicus, assembly GCF_021556685.1. Lineage (NCBI taxonomy): Eukaryota > Metazoa > Chordata > Mammalia > Rodentia > Muridae > Rattus > Rattus norvegicus. Next base: position 41,270,729 of record NC_141547.1, read on the forward strand.
TATGAAATCTCAAAGCCTACCCTCAATGTGACAGACTTCCTCCAACAAGGCCACGCCTCCTGATCCATTCCAAATAATGCCACTCCCTGATGACTAAGATTTTTTTAAAAAGATTTATTTATTTATTATATATAAATACACTATAGCTGTCTTCAGATACACCAGAAGAGGGCATCGGATCTCTTTACAGATGGTTGTGAGCCACCATGTGGTTGCTGGGAATTGAACTCATGACCTCTGGAAGAGCAGTCGGGTGCTCTTTGGTTCTTTTTTTTTTTTTTTTTTTCCCGGAGCTGGGGACCAAACCCAGGGCCTTGCGCTTCCTAGGCAAGCGCTCTACCACTGAGCTAAATCCCCAACCCCCAGTCGGGTGCTCTTAACCGCTGAGCCATCTCTCCAGCTCGACTAAGCTTTTAAATGTATGAACCTATGGGGGATGTTCTTATTCAAAGCACCACAATACCGGGAGGATAATTATTCAATGTGTATGCCAAATGATGACTCCTTTGACAATCCCAGACAATGAAATTCAGAAGGTGTCTGTCCCTTTAAGAAACTCTTGTGTCAACCTCCACATCAAACCAGAAACACTCAAACTAATAGAAGAAAAACTAGGGAAGCATCTGGAACACATGGGCACTGGAAAAAGTTTCCTGAACAAAACACCAATGGCTTTTGCTCTAAGATCAAGAATCGACAAATGGGATCTCATAAAACTGCAAAGCTTCTGTAAGGCAAAGGACACTGTGGTTAGGACAAAACGGCAACCAACAGATTGGGAAAAGATCTTTACCAATCCTACAACAGATAGAGGCCTTATATCCAAAATATACAAAGAACTCAAGAAGTTAGACCGCAGGGAGACAAATAACCCTATTAAAAATGGGGTTCAGAGCTAAACAAAGAATTCACAGCTGAGGAATGCCGAATGGCTTAGAAACACCTAAAGAAATGTTCAACATCTTTAGTCATAAGGGAAATGCAAATCAAAACAACCCTGAGATTTCACCTCACACCAGTGAGAATAGCTAAGATCAAAAACTCAGGTGACAGCAGATGCTGGCGAGGATGCGGAGAAAGAGGAACACTCCTCCATTGTTGGTGGGATTGCAGACTGGTACAACCATTCTGGAAATCAGTCTGGAGGTTCCTCAGAAAATTGGACATTGAACTGCCTGAGGATCCAGCTATACCTCTCTTGGGCATATACCCAAAAGATGCCCCAACATATAAAAAAGACACGTGCTCCACTATGTTCATAGCAGCCTTATTTATAATAGCCAGAAGCTGGAAAGAACCCAGATGCCCTTCAACAGAGGAATGGATACAGAAAATGTGGTACATCTACACAATGGAATATTACTCAGCTATCAAAAACAATGACTTTATGAAATTCGTAGGCAAATGGTTGGAACTGGAAAATATCATCCTGAGTGAGGTAACCCAATCACAGAAAGACATACATGGTATGCACTCATTGATAAGTGGCTATTAGCCCAAATGCTTGAATTACCCTAGATGCCTAGAACAAATGAAACTCAAGACAGATGATCAAAATGTGAATGCTTCACTCCTTCTTTAAAAGGGGAACAAGAATACCCTTGGCAGGGAAAAGAGAGGCAAAGATTAAAACAGAGACTGAAGGAACACCCATTCAGAGCCTGCCCCACATGTGGCCCATACATATACAGCCACCCAATTAAACAAGATGGATGAAGCAAAGAAGTGCAGACCGACAGGAGCCGGATGTAGATCGCTCCTGAGAGACACAGCCAGAATACAGCAAATACAGAGGCGAATGCCAGCAGCAAACCACTGAACTGAGAATAGGACCCCTGTTGAAGGAATCAGAGAAAGAACTGGAAGAGCTTGAAGGGGCTCGAGACCCCATATGTACAACAATGCCAAGCAACCAGATCTTCCAGGGACTAAGCCACTACCTAAAGACTATACATGGACTGACCCTGGACTCTGACCTCATAGGTAGCAATGAATATCCTAGTAAGAGCACCAGTGGAAGGGGAAGCCCTGGGTCCTGCTAAGACTGAACCCCCAGTGAACTAGACTGTTGGGGGGAGGGCGGCAATGTGGGGAGGGTGGGGAGGGGAACACCCATAAGGAAGGGGAGGGGGGAGGGGGATGTTTGCCCGGAAACTGGGAAAGGGAATAACACTCGAAGTGTATATAAGAAATACTCAAGTTAATAAAAAAAAAAAAAGAGAGAGACTCTTGTGTCCAGTGTTGGTAACAGAATCTGTGGGGCCTCGAGCATGCTAGGTAAGCGCTGTATGACTCAATTTCCAAGCAACTCTAATGCACATTAAATTCAAGGGACACATGCTGGGGACATTTTTGAGGTGTCTCAAAAGATTTCTTACCATTCAACACCACAGTGCACCGTATTGATAACTGTGGGAGCGACCAATCATCCCAATTCTGATTTATCCTAAAATGGTCTATAATTTCTGCCTTGGTTTCTTATTTAAACCTCGGAGGGCTGGACTGGGAATGTAGCTTGGTTGGTAGAATGTTTGCCTGGCATGCACAAAGCCACATCTTTAGCACCACATACATTTGATATGTTAGTACATGCTTATAACCTCAGCATTTAGGAGATGGAAGCAAAAGGATCACAAGTTCAAGGCCATCCTCAGCTACTTGCTGAGTTCAAGCCCAGCCAGAGATGTATGTGACTCTGTCTCAAACAACAACAACAACAACAGCAACAACAACAGCAGCAACAACAACAGCAGCAGCAACAACAACAGCAGCAGCAACAACAACAACAGCAGCAACAACAACAGCAGCAACAACAACAGCAGCAGCAACAACAACAGCAGCAGCAGCAACAACAACAACAGCAGCAACAACAACAGCAGCAACAACAACAGCAGCAGCAACAACAACAGCAGCAGCAACAACAACAACAACAGCAGCAACAACAACAGCAGCAGCAACAACAACAGCAGCAGCAACAACAACAACAGCAGCAACAACAGCAGCAGCAGCAACAGCAGCAGCAACAACAACAGCAGCAGCAACAACAACAGCAGCAGCAACAAGAACAGCAACAACAACAGCAGCAACAAATCTTGAAATATATTTAGGGTCATATGAACGGACACTTTGAGAACACACTGACAATTTGGTATTGATCTAGATAAGTTTTATTCATATCTAATAAATCCTTGATACACAATTAATGTAGTCAGGCTAACATTACACCCACCTACTGTTAGAGCACAATGAGTTTTGAGTGCTTTCCTTCTCAAGCAAAATGTAGTCAAGCCACTAAAACAAGTTCTCAACCAAACCTGCAGTTACTCACTTAGAAATAACTCTCCTGTCATTCCTGAGTTAATTCAACTTCCAGGGAACCATCTCGCTAAGAAAGAAAAATAAACTCCCAATATCATGGCTGCTAATCCCGTCCTTGACTAAGTGATTGTTCCGTGGAAACAATGGCCATTTGGGAGTTCTTTTCAGTCTGGCCCGCAACTGTGCTCTCCTCAGCACCCGGGCTGCAACTGTGTGTATAATCGTGTGGCATCTTAAAGGCGTTTGCTGTGTAGGTTTCTAATCAGAAGACAGCAGTAGATGACCAGAACCAAAAAATACTTTTCTTCACATCGTGAGGCGGACTTTCAAGCTTTTCGTCCATTCTTCAGCAAATGAAAAGCTAATGCCATGTAATCACAATTTCCTGGGATTCTGTAAAACCATTAAAGAGGCACATTGATGCCGTCTGAATAGAGACACTGTAGCATGATTTGGATTGGCTCTGTTCTGGGGGGTTCTTGACACTCATATGCTCAAATCAGACTTCTCAATGGGTTCTTTTGTGTCCAAGACACCCAGACGGTCTGATTTCAACCATGCACTTCTGGGTGAATGCAGATGGCATCAGGGTGGAGTTGGGGGTCGGAAACGTCATTAAAGGCTGTTCTCATACTTCCGTACTTTGTTTTGTCATACTTCAGGCTTGACGATGATTAGAATTCCATTTTTCCTATCAGTGTAAAGTGAAATGCTTTAAAGTCGTATTGTCGGTCGAAGGGCTTTCTTGCTTGTTTTAAATTTGGAGGAAAAAAAAACCCAAACAGCCAAATACTGTTAGTAGGGTTTTTGAAAAAGCAAGGACGAGACAGTATTAACCATTAATTAAAACAGATACAGCTACTGCAGAAAGTATTTTGAAAATATATTAATCATTTAAGGTCACCTGGGGAGCTTCTTCACATTTTAAAAAAATACCCCTGAAGTGTGTTCTTGTAGGTTAGAGTCTTGGCTTTTGTGTTTGAGGCAGACTAATGTACTCTAGGCTGGTCTTAAACTCACCATGTACCAAAGGGACTTCAGGAAGGTTGGTCTTGAACTCACATGTGCCAGAGGATGTCTTTGGATTTCTGACCCTCATGCTAGTCTACTTTGTTCTACACTTTACCTGGCAATCGGTGTGTGCTACCATGCCTGATTTGTATGGTGCTGGGGATTGAACTCAGGGATTCACGCATGCACCAAAGCCATCACTCTACTGAAGGAGCTGCTTTCTCAGCCCCGTGTGTATAGTCTTCAAACACTTCATAATTTCCCAAATTCAACTTTATTCTCTCTCTCCCCCCCTCTCCCTCCCTCCCTCCCTCCCCACCCCCTCTCTGTGTGCATGCAGATCATGTGTGTATTGCGAGTGCAGACACACGTGTGTCAATCCTGTGTGGAGGTCAGAGGACAGCTCTCAGAAGTTTGTTCTGTCCTTCCTCTATTCGAGTCCTGTGGACTGAGCTCAGGTTGTCAGGTGTGGCTGCAGGCTTCTTCACCCACAGAGCTATCTACCCGTCAGTGTGTAATAGAATCTTAAGCAGTTTCCAAGAGCTTTCGTGTACAGTGCTTGGTGACTTTTCAGGAGAGCATTTGTATTTTTAAAAGAAGGTTATGTTGGGGCTGGAGAGATGGCTCAGCAGTTAAGAGCACCCGACTGCTCTTCCAGAGGTCATGAGTTCAATTCCCAGCAACCACATGGTGGCTCACAACCATCTGTAAAGAGATCTGATGCCCTCTTCTGGTGTATCTGAAGACAGCTACAGTGTACTTGTATATAATAAATAAATAAATCTTTAAAAAAAAAAAAAAAGAAGGTTATGTTGCGTGCTCAGATATATTTAACACCCAACGTCCTCTTTTTTGTCACTTTGTTTTTTGTTTGTTATTTTCAAGACAGAGTTTCTCTATGTAGTCCTGGTGTCCTAAAACCCACTCTGTGGACCAGGCTGGCCTCAAAGTCAAAGATCCAGCTGCCTCTGTCTTCCAATGTTGGGATCAAAGGCGTGTACCACCACAGCCTGGTAACATGCAAGGTCTTTTACTACCACTCACTATGGATGGAACACTATTCCAGGTAGGCCCACACCATGCCAGTATTTAAAGCCATGTAATATTAAACAGAGTGCTTTGGAACTTGCCAAAAATTTTTGTTTCTATATAATAGATGATCTAGTTTTAGTTCCAAACAGAGGACTCATCCTTCAAAACTGTGATTAGCCCTTGAAAAGATTGAGGATTGGGGCAGCAAGGTGAGAGAGAGCAAGCTGAAGAGCTATCATGCAGCTTGACTCTGAGAGGGAGAGGAAGGCCTCAAGGACCTGAGACTCATGTGAACACGAACAGGGAAATTTGCCTCAGAAATGAAAGTAGACCCATAGCTCCCCTGACTTGGGAGAGCTTCGCAGTGAACCAGATGTTCTAAGTGCATTCCAGTGCGTAGCATGTGCTGTTCCGACTGGAAGGAGCCAAATATTTGTGTTTTGATTGTGCACTAGGATCCCCTGTGGGTTTTTCTGAAAAAAAAAAAAGATTGTAAATAAGTTGAGAGCTGGGGTGTTTGGAAAATCCATTAATCCATCCAGCCCCACAGAGGAGAATCAGGTCTCAGCATCCCTTACGTGTATAGAGCTCTAATGTGTGTCTGTTGTGGTGGAGAAGATAGTGGGAGACACAGGGGAGGGTAGAGGGGAGATCTGCCATAGCTAAATTCTAATCTGTCACAATGCCGACACTGATGGTACAGCCTAATGGTTAGCAGTGCTCTCAGTTCAGGTCCTCTGGAATCCTGAAGTGTTCTGAGACTCGTGAGCGAGGACATTTAGCATGAAGTCAAAAGAATGTATTCTAAAACCTAATTACCCAGGTTTAAATTCCAGTGATATTTCCTAATATGATAGTCCTTCAACTACATGAGACTGACAGCTGCCAAGCGTGTCTCACAGGAAAAGTGAAATAAACTTAGATGCCCGAAATACTTCAAGTACATTCTGTATGGTTATTCCAAAAAGCGGCATTTGGCATCCATATGTGTTCCATTCCACTGACTGTGTGACAATGGTTGATCTATGGAGACTACATAAGTGTCCGTGATTGACCTACAGATTAGAACCCATAACTCCCCAACCACTATCGTCCAATGAGAATTTCCTGTGCAAAGATTTAAGACCCTCCTACCAGAGAATGTTCTGGAATACTTACAGGGATATTTGAGATATCTGTTCATGAAATTTACACACTATGTATTTAATTCCCGTTGTTCATTTGAATCTTATCAAAGCAACCCCAGACAAACAAAACAATTAAACAAATAAAATAGTTCAGGTTATTGAAGCAAACGTTTTTCCGTGTGAATTGATAATTCTCGTCCACCAGGGGGCAGTCCTCTCATGGAAACCAAGAACAAAAAGTAAAAAAAATCTGTTATTAAAAAAACACAAAACAAAAAACCGCCTTTTAAAAATTTAATTTAATTTCACTAAAACGTATACTAGAGCTATGACCACACACCACAACTGCTTTTGACCTCTGTCGAATGGACTCAGAAGGAGGATACACAGGAAGAAATCATCCATCGTAATCTGGCTTCAGAGCCAGGCAGATGAGCAAGGTTCTGAGGGATCCTCTATAAGGCAAACTGAACAAGCACTGACTTTACTGTTCACAGCGGGATTTAAATCCAAGAGCACTAATGACACTTAGCAGCAGTATTAAACCCTCAGAGAGGAGATGCTCGTCATAGGATTGCCTTTGTACTAAAGGTACAAAGGACGACTTATACCTGCCCTGTCCCTTTCAAAGGAGTGGCACAGAGAGCGTCTCTGTGAAAACAGGAATGAGGAAATCAGGAGAGATATGCCCTAAAGGTTAGAATTGTTGACCCACATTTTGTCAAGTCAGGGGTTTTGATAGCTAAATTAAATGACCATGTTTCACAGGCTCTGGGTTTGACATCTGGCCTGGGACGAGATGTACCTCATAGTGGTCAGAGTATAAACACCATACTTAGAGATAAAACAAACAAACAAACAAACAAACAAACAAACAAACAAACCCAGGGGAGGAGCCTGGAGAGATGGCTCAGTGGTTAAGAGCACTGACTGTTCTTCCAGAGGTCCTGAGTTCAACTCCCAGAAACCACATGTGGCTCACAACCACCTGTAGTGGGATTGGCGCCCTCTTCTGGTGTATCTGAAGAAAGCGGCATTTAAAATAAATAAATCTTTTTAAAAAATAGAAAAAAAGGGGAGCTTTTTCAACTCTGAAATTTTCCCTAGTTTGGGGGAAGCTAATGTAGTGGATCACATTTTGTATAGCAAAACCTATGGGTCAGCTGAGTACCAAGGTACTACATCATTCACAATGGACTGGGACCCATTTGATATAGAAGAAAGATCCAAGACCTTGACATTAAAAGAGCAAAAAGTAAACCTTAGAATCTCTACTTCTCAGCTATGAGCCTTGGCCAACATGTGTGTAGGAGAGCTTTGCAGAACTTTAAGGACTAATAAGGGAGGAATCAATTCAAGTTGTATCTTCGTATTTTCCCACCAAGAAAGCTCACATCTTATAGTAGTAGGGTTCATGGAACACTTTTCAACACACACGTCTCTTTCTAACTACTCTACCAATGGAATTTTGAAAGGGGTCAATAAGATAATCCACAGGGCATCTGGTGGGCCTTGAGCATCACAGTATGTGGATAACGAAGGTGAGATTCAGCATTGTAATGTGATCCTGTGTTATAGAGACTGTCTTCTCCACACTGCCTCTTTTATTTTTATGCTTTCCCTCAAGAACAAAGGCTCATGCCAGGGTTGGTGGTGTTCTCTTCTAGTCCCAACACTTGGGAGAGGCAGAGGCAGGCTAAATCTCAGTCTGAGGCTAGCTTGGCCTACAGAGTGAGTTCCAGGACAGCCAGGGCTACAGACACAGGAGAATCCTGTCTGGAAAAACAAAAACAAAACAAACAAACAAAAATAACCCAACAACGACAAAAAATAAAGTCTCAAGGAAAAGAAAGGGACTTCATCTTAGTTAGGGTTTCCATTTCAGTGAGAGAGACCATGGCTACATGTCCACCAGGTCTACCAGGACATTAAATTGGGGCTGGCTTACAATTTCAGAGGTTCAGTCCATTATCATAATGGGGGAAAGCATGGCAGTGTCCAGGCAGACATGGTGCTGGGGAGGGAGTTGAGAGTTCTATATCTTGATCCAAAGGCAGCCAGAGGGAGACTTTCTTCTGCACTGGGCAGATCTTTAGCACTAGGAGATCTCAGAGCCCACCTACACAGTCACACACTTCCTCCAACAAGGCCATGCCTCCTAATAGTGGCCCTTCTCATGGGCCAAGCACATTCAAACCACTACAGACTTTTCAGAATCATGAAGCTGCAGTGTCAGGAGCCACACCCTGAACCCATGTATATTTCCCTTCTTCAGTGAACATTTCAAGATACCTTAACAGAACAGTTAATAGCATCATATGGATGCATTTGGGCTTTTCGTTTTCTTTATAGATAACAGCGTGATAGCCAAGTTAGGTACCCCACCATTGGCTTGGGCTCACTGCCTCTAAGTACAAGACAGAGAAGGTTTTGCTGTTTGTTTTTAGTTTGCCACTATTTATTTATTTATTTATTTATTTATTTATTTATTTATTTATTTATTTGGTAGGGTTTCGTGCCGCCAAGACGAGTCTCAAACTTTAGTACCTAGAGATGGCTTTGACCTCCTGATCTTCCCAATTCCACCTTCTAACACAGGAACTACCACAGTAAGTTCAAGACAGTTTAGTTCTGATCATCACTGAGTGGATTCATGACCTCGGGAAGGGGTTTGTTTGTATTGAGAGGGAACCCCCAAACCAGTCCTAATCAAATGAGGTCCCTTTCTCTTTGATCTCTGAAGGAGTATGAGTGAACCTATCTCCCATCTCCAAATGAAGTGTC
>NC_141547.1:41827500-41860000 GCF_021556685.1 Rattus norvegicus
AGGCCAGTCTGTTCTACGGACAGAGTTCTAGGCCAGCCAGGGCTGCCTAGTGAGAGCCTAGGAAGGAAAGGAGGGAGGGAGGGAGGGAAGGAGGGAGGGATGGAGGGAGGGAGGGAGGGAGGGAGGGAGGGGGGAGGGAGGGAAGGAGGGAGGGAAGGAGGGAGGGATGGAGGGAGGGAGGGAGGGATTTTAAAAAGAATAAAGATACAAAAAAAATGCCAATTTTACTGGGATAAACAAGCTAGAATGTTGGAAGGATTCATCTATGTGTGAGGCCATGAAACTTAAACATATCTTTGCTAGGTCCATTTATGCCCAGGAAAAAACATACCATGTATTTTCATCTGCTTTAGTTTGCATATTGGATACGTCACTGACTAAGCAAGAACCTTGGACAAGCTGCTTGAGCTTCACCTTGTGTCAGTCCTCCATCTTAAATACAGGAGTGATACCAAGACCATACAACGTGGTCAAAAATGCAGCGCACTGGAGGAGAGCCAAACTTCCCCAGGCTTTAAGGACGTACTCAAGCAGGTTTCAACCAGCTGTCTCATGGGATTCCTTCATGAACATTTCTCCATGTCTGTGGGTGTATAGGCAGCCCAGGTATTATCTCGATAGTCTGTGACCTCAAGGGACCAACCTGATTAGACATTGGGGGCGTTTGTTTAAAAGGGGAGATTTTAGCACCACATACCTCTCTGTTCGCTGAAAACATACAAAAGTCCCCTCCACTACCCAAGAGCAGTAGTACCGTATTACAGAGAGACAAGGGAATTAGCTGATGTATAAATCTTAGACAAATCTAGGATGCCAATCGGACGGCCTGTTGGAGAACCCAGGTCCTCTGAGTCACCTCACCCCAGAGGGATCTGCCTTCCGTTGGAATTCAAAGTGGAGAACCACATATCTGACTGGAGAGAAACTGGTGTCACTAGATGGAAACTTCTAGAGGCCATGCCCTTCCTAGACATCTTCACTGGCTTTTGAGTATGTTTTATTTAGTTGTTATTTTGGTGCTGAAGATTAAACCCAAGGTTCTGAGCTTCATCCCAGCCCTGGTCCAGATCTCTCAGTGTCTACTTTAAGCGGATGTGGTAGAGGACCATTCTCTGTTGAGTGAGATAGAAACAAGCCAAGGACACATTCAACCCTAAGCAACTGTTTCACTCCTAACTCAAGTGAAAATTAAAGGGCATCCCTCCAGCTTCCCCTGTATGTCGCTAGAATCATTGCATCATTGTCCTCGTGGACTAGTGTTGTCAGCTTGGCAGGATCTAGAATCACCTAGGAGATGGGCCTCTGGGCAGGCCTGTGGGAGACCACTGTGGGAAGACCATGCTGACCACTGGTGAGCAGGACTACTCCCTGGGCGGGGGATCCTGGATGGTGTAAGTGGAGAAAGCCAGCTGAGGACCAGCATGCACTCGTCATTCTGTTTCTATCTGGATGTGATGTGAACCACTGTGTCAAGCTCTAGCTGCCTTGCTTTTCCCATCATGATGGACGGTGCGCACCCTGAACTGTAAGCCAGAGCAACCCCATCTTCCCTTAAGTCATAGTTTTTACATCAATAGGGGGTTCGTAGACATGGTCACTTCTTTCGAGGAATAGAGAGAACCTGCACTCAAAAGGTGCTGGCAGATGTAAGTTTGCCCTCACACAATGAAGTATCTGACCACGAGAAAGAAAAGAGTCCTGTTGTTTATAGCAACTTGGAGAGGTATGACCCACCCCCCTACTCTGCTAAATGAAGCCAGCCAGTGTAGAGAGAATCTAAGCAACACCTGTCAATTAAAAAGCCTATGGCCAATGAACTGAGGCAGGAAATAGGAGGTGGGACAGTAGTAGGAAGAGAGGGTTCTGGGAAATAGAGAATGGTGTGAGATTTGGGCTGGGAGGCTGAGGAGAGGAAATGTAAACCAGCAGGTGGCTAAACTCAGGATAGAATGAAGAGGAGATTAGCACCAGACTTGGTCACATGAAGCCGAGGAGAGTTAACTAACCGTGTGGAAGACATAGAATAGTTTGACTGGGTTAAATAAGTTACGAGCTAGTCGGGGAATGAGCCTAAGCTTATGACCAAGGTATTTATTAATAAATTAGTCTCAGAGCCATTATTCTGGGATCAGGGACTAAAAGAGGTTAAACATTTTTACAAGCCAGAGAGAAAGACAGACAGATATTACATGCTCTTAATAGAAGCTAAAACAAACAAAAACCCAAAGTTGATCTCATTGAAACTGAGTAGAAGAGTAGCCGTTAGAGAGAAGGCGGTGGTCAACCAGATATTCCAGAAGGTTGGATGATTACGAGTTACAAAGGAATACATTCTAGTGTTCTTGGTAGTCAGGGTGACTACAGTTCACAACCTGACATGTTTTATAAAGAAATTTGAAGGTTTTTCAAGACAAAGGAATAATAAATGTGTGAGGAGATAGGAACATTCATTGTCCTAATTTGATGATTTCACATTATATACGTGTATCAATTATCACATTATCCCCTAAAAATGTAAATATCTTGGGTCCAAACTAAGGCATTCTTTTTCTATTTTATTTGCATGCATGTGCGCATGCATGTCAACATACATGTGGAGATGAGAAGATGGTCTGCAGGAGTTGGTTCTCTCCTGCCACCATGTGGGTCCTGAGACTTAAACTCAGGCTGTGCCTGGCAGTGAAGAACCTTTACCCACTCAGCCACCTTGCTTCAAAGTTTCAAAGCGCTATCAACACAGAAGCTAAGGACCAAAGAAGGGCTACAGATGCCCCCCAGCTGTCAGGGTGCTTGCCCAGAATGAGCAAAGCCCTGGATGTGACCCTCAGCACAGAACTCATAGCGTGGTAGGGCAAGCCTGCAATCTCAGCCCTTGAGGACCAGGGGACCCTGTCTCAAGACACAACAGGGTGAGATGGCTCACTGGATAGTGTTTTGCTACTCAAGCATGAGGGTATAATTCGGACCCCTAGAACTCACATGTCTTAGGCAGGTCTTCTATCACTGTGCTAAAACAAGTTACTAAATGTAACTTGAAGAGGCAATGTTTTTTTCCTCTTACAGCTTGCAGTCAGTTATCCCGAGAAGTCTGGGTAGGAACCCTCAGGCAGGAACGGATACAGAAGCCAGTGCTGCTTACTGGCTTGCTCTGCCTGCTATTTATACATCCCAGGGCCATCAGCCCAGGGGTGACGCCCACAATAAGCTGGGTCTTCCCGCATCATGAAGAAAATCTACCACAGGCCAATCTGGTTGGGACATTTTCACAAATGGAAATTGCTCGAATGTCCTTCTTCACAAACAACTCGGGCTTGTGTCAACTTGACATTAAACCAGCCAGCATACCACACAAGAACAGACTCAGTAGCACACGCCTGTAATCCCAGCATGTATGTCCACAGCAAAACGGGAGGCAAAGACAGCCGATTCCCAGATGCCTGTGGGCCAGTTACCAAAGTCTCTGCTCTCAAAGTGCAAAGCAAGGACCAGCACCTTGAGGTTGACCTCTCTATATGACCCCATGAAAATGGCGCTTAACCACTGTGTTAAGTCATTAATCAGGAAAACATTAGACAAACGAGACCACTCAGTGAGCAAAGCTATGGCTGAGCAAATATAATGAACCACATCTGATCCTAGAACCCACATAAAATCCGGATGCAGTGGTGTGAATCTGTAAACTCCGCTCTCCTGCCGTGAGATGGGGTGGAGACAGGAGGACAGCGGGAGGCTCCCATATGCAGCCCAGCAACAGTAACCAGAGACTCTGCCTCCACCATGGTGGGCAGAGAACTGGCTCCTGAAGAGCTGCCCTCTGGTTTCCACGAACTCACTGTGGCATTTGTGTGCCTGCGCCCTCCTCCACCTCACTATCTGAAATCTGAAATCAAGGGACAACTTGCAAACTACCCATTAGTTTTAGTCCTGCTCAAAATAATCCAAGTCCATCGAACTGAGGAAAGGTGGGAACAGTGGCCAGTGTCCCAAAGAGCCCAACGTAAGGTGTGACTCTGACCAGAGAGATGGCATTCAGTGAATGAGGAAACAGTAGGCTAGGGACCTTCAGCTAACAATGTTACCAGGACTGAAATGTAATATGAAACCAACAGAAAACATCAATGATACAGATACAGAAAACTGGGTGTCCACTTTATGGAAACTGTTAAAATTGCCCACTTATACCACCGCCCCCACCCACCCACACAAGTCCTACTCTGTAGCCCAGGATAGCCTGAAACTTGTGGAATCTTCCTGCTTTAACCCCCTAGTGCTAGGATTACACAAGCTTGAGTCACAACACCCAGGCTACACCGAACTTTTAAAAATATTAAGTTTCTACAGTTATGTGTAGAAATATCAGTGCATGGAAATAAAGTCTGGATTAAATACTAAGCCAATACTATTTATGGTAATCTTACCTGCATTAGATGGAAGACATTTGTGTGTGTGTATAGGGGGGACAAGGGGGAATAAAAACCAGCTAATCCTGTTGCCAGCAGAAAAGTTTTATTCTTCCTCTTGAGGACTAGACAAACCACATCCAAGGCCGTAACTTACAGAAACCAAAGAGACCATAGAGAGCAAGGTACAAGACACAGGAGGGTAAGAGCTTAGCCTCTGAAGTTCACACTGGTGTGGCTGTCACAGAGCTCCCTGGTGGCCTGGGTGGGGTGGAGGGGACGGGGCAGTAGAACGCAAGAAGACAGCTGTGGTTGTTAAGTGCTAAAGCTGCAAACCAAGGGCAGGGCAGCGCGCACCTGCCCAGGGATGGGGGAGCGGCTGGTTCTCTCTCCCTACTTAGGCTGCTTTGCAGAGAGCCACTGCGGAGAAGCGGACCTCTCCCTGCTCGCGCTCAGTGAATTCTCTGCAGACCTTGGCGGCATCCTAAAAAGGAGGGATAGTATTAATATCCAAACAGAACCTGTAATATACAGAAATTCCAAAGGGAAGATATTTCCAGTTCATCTCATTGACTTTAATAGAGGTCAGAGACAAGGGAAAAATCCTGACTCTTAGACCCTATACCACAGGCTCAACTTTAGCCTGGACACGCTCGCTCTGAATGACTCCATGTTGTTGTGCCATGTGCCTGGGTTGGTATAACTTGGTCCACGAGTGCTATGAGATGACCAGATCTTTGATGTTCCAAAGCCGTATCCTTTATAAAGAAGGGTCTCAAGGTACACAGGCCAAGAACCATGGTTCTACCATTGAATTCATAGCAACCTTGGGCATTGATCTGTCTTTGAGAGATGGGCAAGGAGTCTCACTTCCTGCACCATGGTGGGGGCTCAAAGGTAGAACTCAGAGAATCACCCAGCCCAGGAGTCAATAAACTACAGGCTATGTGCCAAACCCAGCCTTTTTGCCAGTGAGGTGAGCAAACCTTTGTAGACAGGTAGATCACATGTTCATTTAGAAGTATCTAGCAGAGCCTAGAGCGACAGAAGCAGCACTGGACACTTGCCACAGAGCCATCCGCCACACAAAGCCAGAATACTTCCTCTCTGGCTCCTTACGGATAACCTTTGCTGACCCCCACTGTGTGCACACCAAGCACTGACGAAGAGTAGCTGCTGTTGCTACTACAAGTCAAGTCATACCTCAATGTCTTCTATTCTATCATAAAAAAAATAGCCTTTTTAACAGCAAGATGATCCCAGCCTAAAGATTCAGCTCTAGGTTAAAAGGGCCTATGACAGTTCAGAACGGAGTTCACAGTAGTCCCTCTTCTAGCACGATGAACACAGCGTCCTCAAGATTTCATTCTTTTAACGAATGTTTTATCTATGTAACTGTTTAGCCTGCCTGCATGTCTAGATGCCACGTGCACCCCTGGAGGCATGAAAAGGGCATCCGGTTCCCCGGAAACGGAGTTATATACGGTTACGAGCTATCACATGGTGCTAGGGATCAAACCCGGAGCCTGTGCAAGCGCATCACCAGCTAAGCCATCTCTCCAGCCCCTTCCATCAGCTGTGTGACTACGTGTGGGTTTGTGCATGCTCGTGGGTGCCCTCGAGGTGGTTACGGGAAGCTATGAGCTGTCTGGATGTGAGTACTGAGAACCGAGCTTGGGTCCTCCGCATGAGCAGTGCACACTCTGTTTAATACTGACCATCTCTCTCTAGCCAAGTGGTTCTGAATCTTCTGTTCTGATACCAGTAGGTTACGTGGAAGGAGACCAAATACATAATTTACCTAACCAAAATTTTTAACATATACCCAACAAGGTGATGTAACCAGAATCCTGGAAGGATTAGGGAAGGTGGAGAGAGTTGATGTTCTACTCTTTAGTGAGGGTATATAACCCAACAAGGAGACAATGGCCTCCTTAATCCCACACTCGAAACACAAAATGGCTTTCAAGCCAATTCTAACTAAAGTCGGCACATGAAACAGATTATAGTCAGGGCTTTTTTTTTTTTTTTTTAGGATCCGGTTTAAAACCACCTGCTAATAAAACGAGGCAGACAGAATGACTAAAGCCATCTTTAAGCCCTAAACAATGCTATTAGTGATTCGGGGTTCCTGAATGTCAGCAGAATGCACAAAAGCAGCTGGAAGAAAGGGGTCTGCAGGGAGGAGAGGCACTCGGGGATGGATTACCTGCAGCAGAGAGTCCTCTGAACTGGCGCCATGGTTCACCGGGAAAGGCATTCGCCCATCTGGAACAAAGAAGGCAGGCCTGTCAGCGCTCCTCTGCATTCCCAGAATCTGGTAGCTGCCCAATCCAGAAGGATTTCTAAGATTTGTCCAAACGCTGCTACCATTCCCACAAGGGGAGTCTGATCTCAAAGCGGCAGGATGCATGAGATTGAAGTGCTCCTGGATGGTCGCTGACAATTCTAGTCTACAGTCGATGAGATCACACAGGCCCGACCCAGCTACCCTAACAGGAGGAATTAATTGTACCCCCATGCTTTGGAGAAAACAACTGTGGAAAAGTCAGGCAGTCTCTAGGCAAGAGTAAAGACTGCTCCGGTTTCCAGCTGCCCTTTTGTGACTGCTGATTTTTTCCCATCTCCTTTGCCCCTGGGAGCCTTTAACTCTGAGGTGATACAGGTGCAAGCCTTTCTCCATTAAAAGAAAATGAATGGATTTCCCAAGATGGAGATGCCTTTTTACTGCTTCAAATGGAAATGATGCTCAACAGACCCAAACTCACTTTATAGCTTGGGTGTGGTGACGCACGCCTTTAATTCCAACATTTAGTGGGGCAGGGGCAGGCTGATCTGAGTTTGAGGCCAGCCTGGTTTAGAAAATAAGTTGCAGGACATTCAGGGCTAGACAAAGACCCTGTTCTCATAAACGAAAATCTTGTTTGTTTGTTTTTTTGTTTTTTTTTTTCTTTTTTTCGGAGCTGGGGACCGAACTCAAGGCCTTGCGCACGCTAGGCAAGCGCTCTACCACTGAGCTAAATCCCCAACCTCATAAACGAAAATCTTAAATTCACTTTACAGAAACAAGTTAACACTTAGGTACTGATCCTTGGTGAAATGGGTATTAGGGAACATAAGGGAGTCGGGTGGGGAGTGCCATGAACCCCTACAACTGATGCCAATCTGTCCCTGGCTTGTCACTAAAGCCATTGAGCATTTCAGTTGCCTGAGGAAGGCCAACTAGGTCCAACGGAGAGCCAGCCCAGTGTTCTCTTTGGAATACACATTTCTGGCTTCATAAATCAGTGCATGCCTACAGCCAGAAAGTCCCACAACAATGCTGTAGGAGAGACCAAGTCTGAACGAATGCATGAAATCATACTGGATCCCAAGTGGGGCGATGCATACCGAGCTCGTAGAGGTGGCCGTCCACATTATTGAACAGGATAAAATGGAAATTCACTTTGTCGTCTACCTGCAGATAGTGAAGAAAATAAAAAAAAAAAGTGAGGTAGCAAATATACTTATTAAAAATACATTCTTGGGCTGGAGAGATAGCTTAGTTAAAGAATACTCTTTCGTAGGACCCGTGTTCGGATCCCAGCAGTGGGTGGTGGCTCCCTATCACCTTAACTCCAGGTCCAAGGGATTTCCTGCCCAATTCTGGCCCCAAGGGGCACCAGACTAATATGTGGTACACACACACACACACATATAAATACATATATGCGGAAAAACACCCATAAGGCATAAAAATAAATATTTAAAAAAAATAAATTCTCTTACTATCCAAGTGAAATATACTCCAACAGCTTGCATGTAAACCTGCTAAGGCAGAAACGCTGGAATGGCTGACCCGCCAGGCCTAGGTACTGTGTGCTTTTTAATGGGAAGGACATCAGCCTTAGGGAAGATCAATTCCGAATTGATCTTCTGAATGCTTGTGACCCTTTCATAAAGTTCCTCACATGGTGCTGACCACCAATCATAAAATTATTTTGTTGCTACTTCCTAACTGTAATTTTGTACTGTTATTATATCTGATAATGTGACCCCCCAAAGGTCATTCAACCCCCCAAAAAAGGTCATGATCCACAGGTTGAGAACCACTGCTTTTTACGTCTGTTCACACTATGGCCCACTTCCTTTTTGGCGCTGGAGCTGAACCCTCAAAAGCTCTTATAAGCTAAACACAGGATAGACCACTGACTTAGTCTAGTTGCCAAGTAGATTCCTGGAACTATTTGAGGGGTGTAGATTAAGTCTGAATGTTCCCAGAGGAGACGTTTCTGATGTCAGCTGGGCTTGGCGAGCAACATTTGCTGACCGCAGCAGTGCTGTAAAGATTCCTGTAAATACCTCACAGGAGACAGAGGGCGCCTGGCCCAGTTCTGTATGTGCATGCATATTTACCCGGCACTGGCCCTCCTGGGCCACGGAGTCATGGGCTGCCTGAATGGCCTGCAGAAGAGAGGAAGCCATTAGCACACGGCCATCCAGAGTCATTTAAAAGTGTGGCCACAGAAACACACTCTACCTCGTTCTTCTCGAAACACTTGGCTCTGTCTTCAGGGGACAACTTCTCCGTTTCAGACAGAAACTGTTTCAGGACTGATCCATCCTCTTTGGAAAAGAAAACACACGCATCAGCACACATCAGACGGTGTGAGCTGGCATACACTGACTGCCCACTCAGGCCTCTGCACGGCTGGTCCTATGAGCCACCTCAGTCTATACGCAGCTTCCCGGGACGTGGACATGGTATCCCTTTTCACAGGCTAGCTTCCCAACTACTCCCTGCTGCTGCCATCAGGCCAGACAGGCTGGTCCACTCCTCAGCGTACATGAGGGTCCTTGACACTCCAATTCCTGTCCTACTCACTTCTCAAATTTCATAGCTAAATCATGTACTTGTGAGAGCCTATGTAGTTCCCTAAAAGCAGTGCCTACTGTGTCTGTGGCTGACTCTGTACCACTTCCTAAATCAATGCAACTGTTTTTTTTTTTTTTTGTTTGTTTGTTTTTAAGAGACAGGATTTTTCTGTGCAGCCCTGGCTGTCTTAGAACTTGCTCTGTAGATCTGGTTGGCCTTGAATTCAGAGATCAGTTTCTGTAGGTCAGCCTCCTGAGGGGATTAAAGGTGTGTCCCACCGCCTAAGCAGCACATCATCTACTACACGTGTGGTGTCACAGTAACATTCTAATCCAGTAACAGTTCCCAAATCCTGGTTTTCATTTCAGAGTGGCAAACAGACACTGAATGCCATTAGCATACAGGTCTGTAAAAGCAGGAAAACCTGTGCGGTCTGGCTTAGAGCCCAGTGCCAGCTGCCTGTGCGCTAGACACCATTCCTGCTCAACGGGAGTAAGTGTGGGGAGGCGGGAGAGCCAGCTATCATAAAAATAACTGATTTCAGATGACCTCTGTATGAACTGTCAGCCTTAGATGTAACAAATCCAGTTACTGGGCGTCACATTAAACTCTGGAAGGCTGAGTGCAGGCTCCACAGTATAGTACTTATCTAGCCTTGGACTTGACCCTTGTCACTGAGAAGAAAAAAAAAAAAAAAAACCAAGCCCTGGAACTGATGGGGATCCTCTTAACTCCATGAGAAGGACTGAATCGAATTAACTTATGAACCCCAGCTTTACCATGGTTCTAACGTTCCATTGTGTTACTTGGACACAAGTCCCTCCAGGGCCTTGCCTAGGCTCAAGTGATCCTGTCTCAGTGTCCTGCATGGCTGGGACTGCATTTGGCCTGCGGGAGTAACGGTACTCAGAATATTCAATGTGTAACCATTTGCAGCCATTCAAAATAAGATGGCAAAGGACTGTTATTTCATTCTACAAATAACGTTTTCATCGAACGCCCATGAGCTTCCAGCATAGCCAAGGCCAGTCTTCAGCTAAAGTCAGAGCCCACATAGCTCTCCGAGCCTGTAAGGTTGAGTTTCTGGCATTTTAAGAAACTTTGCTGATTCTTGGCCTGAACTGCACGTAACTGCTATGTGAGTAGAACCTTCCTTGCTGGCTCTTATGCCTTTCACAAGCTTAAAAGCACAGACCTCTTTCTCTTACATCCCGTTCAGTTTCCACCGGAGGAGGGATGAGGCCCTCCACCTGCTTTTGCTCTCGGTGGCTCCCTTTAGGGTTCCAGCCTGCTGCTACCCTTTCTGCATCAGCAGGTCACAGCTCTATGGTCCTTCTGTCAATTATGGCATAGAACCACTGTAGATAGGGTCCCTATTTCTGGATGTCACAGTTCCTTAGAATTTTGAGCATTATAGTGTGTGTGTGTGTACACACGCACGTATCTTTACATAGCTGGCCCTTAAGTATTCCTTTTCTTTTACCTAAGCCCCGTAAAGCTGTGAGAAAAAAAGAAAAAAATTACACAGGGGCCCACACTTCTTAGAGAATTAGTTTCCCTCAAAACGAACAGCAGAGCTCCCTCACAGCACTACATCCGGGTTAAGTGGCAGATGTGATTTAACAGGCTTCAAAACAACTTTAAAGATGGATGTGGAAGTCCCAGTATGAGGCAAGAAGATTGCCTTGAGTTCAAGGACAGCCAGGTTAGCCAAAATTACAGAGTCAGAGTGAGGGTCCGTCCTGTCCCACCTCGGTGTATGTGTTTATATATTGCTGAAATAAATGGTCACTGCAAAACTCCGAACTCTTTGAGACCACAGGCAGCTGGCCTTGCCTGAGCTCTGCTCAAAACCTCCAAGTCATCATGGTTCCTCTGGAGAGCAGTTCCAGAAACTGCTACGACGGGAGGAGAGCGGACTTCAGTTCAGGCGAGAAAGCCAATCTGACATGGAGCAGTAGCAATAAAAGCCCTGACTAGAAAACTTGTCACTGAGATCTTCCAAACCACACCATGTTTCAACTCACCAGAGACGAAGGCCTAGAATTTCCCATACAACTTCAAGTTTAAAAATAGCAGGTGACTTAGATGGTGAGTGGGTTCCCCCAAACATCTATTAAGTGGACGGTGAGGACCCCCCATAGGCATGCTGTGGCATGTACCCACACAAATTAAAAAAAAAAAAAACCAAAAAACAAAACAGATGACCACAAGTACCAAATTCCAGCTTGTCTTGGTTATTGGCCACTGCGTGGATCAGCCCAATGGTACCACAGGAGTTCCCGATGGTCTGCTTCATGAAGTAAACTTTAGGGCTAACTTCTTGTCCCTTCAGTTCCTCAATTTGTTTTTTCCTGAAGTTTTCATGCTGTGAATGGGGAGAAAATGAGTGGGTTTTTTTTTTTTTTTATCTGTAAATGAAAGCAGGTGGAAGTTCAGCCAACTCTAAAGAGACACGCAGCAGGGTGTGTGGCCATGAGCAAGCACCGTGGTTCTAGAGGCTGTTGCATGCCTGGAAGGACAGCCTCCCTCCCACACCCAAGCAGGCCACGCAGCTCCACCCTGATGCTGCAGTGCAGGCACTGACTTGGATGCTGCCCAAGGTTGTCTAGACACCACAGCAACCTTTAGCTGGAGGCGGGGAGTCATGAAATCTGCAAACAGAGCTCCGTTCAGGGTTTTCTCCCTTCAGTGAGAATAATGACTGTATTTCACACAGGTTTCTCATCAAGCTTTGATCAATACCCCAGGTTAACACCAGCTGGTGTTTGTTGCGCTATTCTTTAACTGTTCTGTTTGTGTGCAAGTCAATGTCTTTTAACAAGGCCCAACTATTTGGAAGGAGAAGCAGACGCCAAGAATTCCCCTTCCTGGTTTGTTTTAGAAAAGTAAAGCCAACTGGTTACAAGTACTGAACTATGATTAAAAACAAACAAACAAACAAAAAACCGACCAAACTTTTATTCTGTAAAAGACAGGGTACTAGTTTATCCTTGCCAGAAATACAGGGGACGTTCTAACCAGAAGACAGATTAGCACTTATCTGGGGAGGCTGCTCTATGAACAGATTTCCACCAAGCACTGCCAGCATCTTGTACAGTGAATCGGGAGACTGCCCCCCCCAGCGAGTTTGGAAGACCTGAGAAGTGGGGAACTGTCAATCAAAAGCTGGTGCTACAGCCATAGAAATGCCTTCTGCCTGAGGCCAGAATTCACACAGCACATCAGCCAGCTCGGCTCCTAGTCTAGTAGCCTCGTGTTTACTGTACATTTACTCTGCGGCTACAGGAGAGAAGTAAGACTGCCTTCACAAGATGGACTGGTGCTCAGATGTCCTTCCTTCCCATTCACTGTTAAGGGTTTTCATATCTCTTAATGCTAATCAGCTCTCACTGTAAAACACATGACCACTGAGCTCTCACATGAGCATAATTCCTGGTTCTCATCATCACAAAGGTGAATTAAGATGCTCATGTAGGATTTCCCAACATAACCTTTGTAAGGATGAGGTGCTTTCTAAACTAGCTTGTGGACAGAAGTCAGACACAAGCTCTGTTTTCCATTAAAAAATCCTTTGGTGGGGGCTGGGGATTTAGCTCAGTGGTAGAGCGCTTACCTAGGAAGCGCAAGGCCCTGGGTTCGGTCCCCAGCTCCGGAAAAAAAGAACCAAAAAAAAAAAAAAATCCCTTGGTGTTTTACCCATTACATATGCAGAATAAGTACTCAATACAGGGGGGCAGATAAGACTGCAGCTGAAGGACAAAACATTACTCCAACCATACTGGAATGTTTTCTAAAAACATCCTCCAGAGCCTGCGCAAAGTGAGGCCAGCGAGGAGGCTCACCACTGCCTCCCAGAGGCCTTGCCTGAGCTCTGCTCAAAACCTCCAAGTCATCATGGTTCCTCTGGAGAGCAGTTCCAGAAACTGCTACGACGGGAGGAGAGCGGACTTCAGTTCAGGCGAGAAAGCCAATCTGACATGGAGCAGTAGCAAAAAAAGCCCTGACTAGAAAACTTGTCACTGAGATCTTCCAAACCACACCATGTTTCAACTCACCAGAGACGAAGGCCTAGAATTTCCCATACAGCTTAGTGTTTCTAGAGCGCCTGCCCTTAGGATGGTACTTAATTAACCTACCATTTGGAGTCATGGCAGAGATGCAAATACCTCCAAGTTTTACCAATTTCATCCCCTCTTACGTCATTAGGCAGCTGGGCGCCAACAGGAGGAGGCAGAGGATGGATGCGCTACTGGGACTCCACACACTACAGGACAACACATACCCTGCTGTTTTGTCTCTATCTGACCCTCAGTCTTTGAGTCCCATGCATCCCTGCACTGTGGAAGTTGGAAGAAGATGAAAGGCTGCTTCAGAAAATGAAAGGTGTTCCCGAGATTGTGCTAGAGGAGCCCCACTTCATCCAGCTACAAGGTCAGAGAGGTAGAGACAGCGGTTGAAAAGATTCTGTGCACCAGTGATTCAGCTTTCTAAAAGGTACATTCAACAGCGTGCCTGCTGGGAGGGGGGGGGAGGGGAGATCTAACGGAAAGGCAGATAATTAAGAGAACCCTTTTGACTTAAGCAAGCCAGGCCCCGGGCAGTCTACAGCTAGGTGGGAGCTGGAGAACCAAACAGGGACCTGGCCCACGCACGCTCCTTAAAAGGAAACCAACAGCCATCTGCAACTGGAAGGGAGGCTAATAAATAAATAAATAAATAAATAAATAGGTTCGGGTTCTTTCTCTGGCTAACTGAAAAAATAAGACTTGGGACTCAATGGGTTTCTTCTTTTCCAAATTGATGCAATAATGGCCACTACAACAGAGCACCAATGAACAGGTATCTTGAAAACACAGGCGCCTCCCACCCTAAGAGGAGGGATCCTTATCCCCTACAGTACAGGAAAAGGGTACAGCGTGCACTGTGCATTAACTGAGACCAGCCCACCCAAGACCTTTCCCTACCTGGGCCGTGAGGGGAAACAGCAGCAGCAGGGCGCAGGCAGGAGATGGCACTGAGCCCAGAGTCTCCTCCTCCAGCCCTAGCACGTCGGCAAAGCGCCACTGCCCGGCGACCCCCAGCTTGGCCAACACCTGCAGGGAAAAAGACAGGGGCAGCCAGCCGGAAAAAGCCGGACAAATGATGGGCACCTGCTAGGGGGCGGGGTCAGCACGAGCATTCAGCGTGCCGCCCTCCCACTCCCCACCCCCCACCAAACACACACACACGGGTTCCCCCACCCGAGTCTGGGAGGAGCCTCCGCAGCGGCCCACCCTCCGTGTCGCGCAGTGACACAGCACAAAGCTCAGCCCACACGTGGCTCGCGCGAAGCCCTCGGACTAGAGTCCGCTGACCGTCGCCACGCCCTCGAGATGTGTTCCCGGCGCCCGCTCCCGTCTGGGTCAATCCTCTGCCACCTCCCCGAGATTGATCTTTCTCAGTCACCCCAAAACCCCTAAATAACTCAGGGCAGAGGCGACACCCTTCTGGCCGCCCCAGCCCGGCCACCTCCACAGCACAGGGCGCGGCCGGCTAGGCGTCTCCAGCGATGCTCCCGTGGGAGAGGGACAGAGACTGCGCGCCACGCCACTCACTTTGTTCAGCATCTGAAAGGAAAAAGCAAAGAGGAAAATGATAATAAAACTCGATGATTCAGCTACCTAGCTGTAGCGAAGGCCCAGCCTTTTGCTCCCAAGGCGGCCTAGAAGCTACATTTACCTCGGGGTTAATCTCCATCGGTTTCAGCTGCATCTTTGCGGAGTGCACAGGGAAGAACAAGCGCAGGAGCCAAAAAACAGCCGGTGGAGCCGCCCAGGCGGCTGCTATAAAGCGCCGGCCTCACTCACTGGGAAAGCATGAGCAGGGGAGGCAGGAGCAGAACCAAGCCGAGGAGTATGGCAAAGAGGGCTCGAATTCCCCCATGCACCGCACAGAATGGTACAGCCGAGCCCCCAAACCTTGCAGTCTCACTCGCCGGTGAGCTAATCTGGTGGTTGTGGAGAGGGGTTTTGTTGGTGGGTGTTCCTTGAACGCATGGAGCAGCCTTCTTGATGGAGCTTTTAATTTGGGGCGAGATTTCTGGAAACCCTCCTCTATCGTCTCAATCACTCCAAAGCTCGAGGGTCTCTGAAACTTTGAGAAAAAGCACAAAGTCAACAGGTATAAATATATAAATAATGTTTAATATGAATATAAATATTTGTCGGTCCTCTCCCCTCCCCCCATCTCGGAACAGTTTGTACTTAACCTTAGACAATCTGTCCTCCATGTTAAATTGAACCTGTGTCCAGACTCGGTTTTTAATGGACTGCTTAGAATAAAACATCTGATATGTAGTACATTAGTGAAGCTGATGTAATGTGACTCCAGGGGAAGAACCGGTGGGTCTCTGGGAAGCGGAACATAAAAGACACATAGAATACAGGCGTCCAGGGACTTTAGAAACAGATTAAAGAAAAGATAGGTGATTTTGAGACTAGAGGTTTAAAAGAAAAAAGCATTTTTAAAAAATAATAAAAATGGGGGGGTCCTTTTTCAAAGAACAGAGGTTTGGGATAATAAGATTTTGGTTCACAATACCTACGCACTGAAGAAAGGGAATAGCAACTGCGGAGAGACCACGGTTCTCCAGTGGTGAGGGCGGGGGCGTTCTTTCTAACGTTCAAGAGATGGAAAGCAAAAGCTTGTGGCGAAGGTTGAGTAGGAGGAGGGACCAGATCTGTATCAGTTGTCAGGAAAGCTAAATCACACAGTGAGGTGGCTAAGGAAGCAGGCAGGTTGGGTATTTTAAAAAATGGACTCAGAACAAACGGTGAGAAACAGACATGCTGCGTGAGAGCCCGAGGTTAGCAGGGCATAGGATGGAGGGAACAAACGTTGTTTTTACAGCAAGCCATCTTATTTCACCCTGAGAGGGGCCAAAATTGTATGTGTGAAATTTTATACATCAGGATCTGGGGCTGTTAATTTGCTTGGTGCCACAGTTGGAAAATGAAGCAGGAAAACAAGTCCTGGTTCGTAAGGCCTGAAGGGTCCATTTTCTGTTTTAGACTCAGCAAGGTACTACTTCGATTTTTCTCCCTGTTTCATCATCAGAAAAAAAAAAAAATGACCTTCACTTACCAAGTGTGAGAGGCAAGAAGGCGTTAGTAAGATCCTAATGAGTGGATTTTATACTATGTAAATTTCATCTCAATGCAGTTAATTAAAAATGCTCCACGACAGGTAGACATAATCCAGTGCACCTGGTTAGACTGGGTGCCTTTCTGTCTTTTGGCAGAGACAAACTACATTTCCAGTTTTCTTCATTTATCCATTCCTTCCATAAATACTGCATACCCGTTTACTACCACTGGTCACCGAGCTTGGGAATCGGGTGAATCCAGAAATGAATATTGAAACTCCCTTCATTGCAGCGGTTATCCGTAGGCTAGGGTGGAGGTATTGAAACTTCTTCCTGTGGCTCTTACAGTGTGGAGGGAACACCTAACTCAGCGGAGGGAATTAAAAAGACATGGAAGGGTGCTCTCTTCGGCAGCACATACACTAAAATTGGAACGATACAGAGAAGGTTAGCATGGCCCCTGCGCAAGGATGACACGCAAATTCGTGAAGCATTCCATATTTTTATGGTAGGAAAAAAAAAAGACATGAAAGGAAGTTGCATTTAAGCTAAGGCTGATGGACAGGCAGAGGTCAGCAGTGGACAGGTATTGCCAGAATAGCTAGGAAGAGCAGTATGACGTCACGACCAGAAGTCTTTGTGCAACATACTTAGTTATTCACTCAACAAACGTGTGTGTGTGTGTGTGTGTGTGTGTGTGTGTGTGTAGACTTTAGCCAGATTCTAGGGCTCATAATTTGTAGGAAAAAAATAGGACGATTTGTGTAGAATGGGCTTTGTGGGCTGGGGCTTAGTTTCTCTTTTGGCGGTGAAGCTGGCTGGACAGGCGGGATCTGCTGCCTGAGGTGGCAATCAGTTACAGTTGGTTTTGCAGTTCTGTACTGTGTAATTAGAGCTGAGTTAGTGAGTGTCTGCAACTGAGTCCCAACAATCCAAACGTCAGGACTGTTTAAAGGAACGAGCCTAAAATAAAGAGATGAGGTGGACAGGGAGTGTAGTGATGGGCACACAGCTTGGTGAGCATATCAGCGTACATACCAGGGATCTGTATGGAGTTCTACACGTGTGTTGGTTACATACAATTGGTCGGTGGAGTAATTCTTTCTCCCCGGGAATTCTACAGTTACAACATAAATATGGAAAAGTGCCAACTTGAAAAAAACACAACATTTTGTTAAAACTATTTAAAATTAAATATACAAGGTGAACATGGCAGTGCTAGTGGTTAAGAGACTGAGCCAGGGGAATCATATAGGGCTATGCTGGACTGCATAGCACGTTCAAGGCCAGCCTGGGAAACTTAGCAAGATCCTATTGCATACCCATGGCATAAGTTGATTAAATTTAATACAGAAAAATCATAAGGAAAACCTTTCAATCAATTAAACATGAATTAATGACTATAGTACCTGACCTTTTGAGTAGTATGTGAGAAAAAGAGTAAAAAATAAAAAAAATGTTTGGAGGGGTTGGGGATTTAGCTCAGTGGTAGAGCGCTTGCCTAGCAAGCGCAAGGCCCTGGGTTCGGTCCCCAACTCCGAAAAAAAAAATGTTTGGAGAAAGGGTCCCATGGTGTAGCTGTGGCTGGCCTGGAACATTCTATGTAGACCCTGAATGAATGAATCTGGCCCTGAACTTGCAGAGATGCACTGCCTCTCCCTCCCAAGTGTGGGATTAAAGACAGGGTGGCATCATGCCCAGCTTCAAATATTTCAGGCATCATAATTTGAATGTAAAGTTAATGCAATCGTTGTCTCTAGCAGAAACTAGAAGTTCAATTTAATTTTAATCATTGTGAGTTCCCATCTCAGTGCCTTCAGGTTTCCAAGTTCTCTGGAAAAAATAAATAAATGCTGTGATTGATTGGTGATGTCTGCTGTGTTAACGAGTTTTATGCCAACTTGACACAAACTAGGCTAATCAGAGAGGAGGGAGGTCTGGCTGTAGGCAAGCCTGTAGGGCATTTTTCTTAATTAGTGGTTGATGGGGAAGGGCCCAGCCCATTGTGGGTGGTGCCACTCCTGGACTGGAGGTCCTGGATTCTATAAGAAAGGAGACTGAATAAGCCAAGACATGCAAGCCAGTGAGCAGTGCCTCTGTATCAGCTCCTGCCTCCAGTTTGTGCCTTGCTTAAGTTCCTGTCCCAACTTCCTTCAGTGGTGGACTATGGATACAGAAGCGTAAGTCAAATACACCCTTTCCTCCCCAGGTTACTTTGGTCATGGTGCTTTATCACAGTAATTGTAACTACGATATCTTCCAAAAGTTATGACAACAAATATGTGCTATCTTTAGACTAGATTAATATAATATAATATCTTTAGACTAGATTAATATAATATTTATGATATATTTAATAAGGAAAGAAAATTACACTGACCATATGGACTAGATTAACTGCACCTGACCAATAAACACTCAATGAAAACTTTCTGGCTGAAAACTATCAAGGCTGCCCTTCCCAGGAGACCTTGAAAGAGCCTGGAATGCTTTCTGCTCTTTTGAGAACCAGAGTTCAGTTCCCAGCATCCACATCCAGAGGCTCATGGCCACCTACAGCTCCAGGGTATCCGATGCCCTCTTCTGGCTACCATGGGGCAAACACCACACACACACACACACACACACACACACACACACACACACACACACACAAAATAAACAAACAAAGCTTAAAAAAAGAGAGAAAGAGACCCTGAGATCTTGCAGAAAAGCCAAAATAATGTGCAACCTAGTCTATGTTTCAGAGAACAAAGAAGTTTGGTTTGGTTTTATGAAGGAAAGAAATTAAGTGATTTCCTATGCCAGTGTGTTTACCAGCGAGAATAATCTTTAGGTTGATTAAGAAGCCAGATGTGACAGAGATCTAAGTAAGTGTATTTTCTTCTTCAACAACTGTAACAATCTTTGACAGTGTAGAGAGGCAGCATGGACATATAGAGTCTTCGTGTGAGAGCACAACGGCAATTTCTCGTGGAGTCTCACCTTTGTGCATGCTACGCCATGGTCTTAATACTAAAATAGTTTATTGCAAAAGTTGTCAGTTAAGTTTTTGCGATTAATGTCCTCTTCTAGTTAGCCTGCCACTGACATTTCCTGGCTCTGTACATAGGTCATAGCCATGGAATCGTGCACTAAATAATCTTTAGCGTCAGGCTCCTCTTACTGTTCCTGAGTTTTGTCTGTTGGTATGCCCCGGAAGTCATTGTTTTCAATTGCTGAGTAGCGTTCCACTCTATAGACGCGTCCTGCTTGTTTTCCATCACTGACTGGCGGATGTTTGCTTGGCCACATCATTAAATTTAATACAGAAAAATCAGTTCAGCCCATCGTGTCTAACACGACTTTGCATGTTTCTGTATAAATCATTGTGTGGGAAATTATTTTCATGGCTCACTCACTTCTAGAAGTGAGAATGTTAGATTGAATGGGAACTGTTTAACTTTTAAAATGTTCGATGTCTTTTAAGGCTTGCATCATTAGTAACCTCTCGAGATACTATTAGCTGGAGTTGGTATTGCATATCTATAGGCTTACTACTTAAGATGCTGAAGCAAGCGGATCATGAGTTCAAGGCTGGCCTGAGCTGCATAGGGAAACTCAAGTTGTTCCCCCACGTGGCCATACACATTTCCACCTACTATTGTCATTTCATTCACAGTTCCCTGGTGACTAAGAGATGGCGCTCTTCACGCTGTTTATGGGTTGCTTAAGAATCTTTGCTGCACAATGGGAGGAGAAGCCCTTGGTCCTGACGAGGCTGGACCTCCCAGTGTAGGGGAATGCCAGGGTAGGGAGGCAGGAAGGGGTGGGTGGTTGGGTGAGGGAACTCCCTCATAGAAGAAGGGGTAGGGAGGATGAGATAGGGGGTTTATGGACAGGAAACCAGGAAAGGGGATAACATTTGAAATGTAAATTAAAAAGTCTCCAAGAAAAAAAAGAATCTTTGGTGCAGTTGTCTACTCAAATCAGTGTCCACTTTTTAAATGACTTTTTTGGGTTTTGTTTATTGATTTTTTTTTTGGGGGGGGGAGGCTTGTTTTGGTTTGGTTTTTGGATTTTGAGACAGGGTTTCTCTGTGTAGCCCTGGCTGTCCTAGAACTTGCTCTGTAGACCAGACTGGCCTCAAACTCACAGAGATCCTCCTGACTCTGCCTCCTGAGTTCTGGGATCAAAGGTGAGCACCACCACCACCTGGCTTTTTTTTTTTTTTAAGATTTATTTAATGTATATGAGTACACTGTAACTGTCTTCAGACACACCAGAGGAGGGCACAGATCCCATTACAGATGGTTGTGAGCCACCATGTGGTTGCTGGGATTTGAACTCAGGACCTCTGGAAGAGCAGTCAGTGCTGCTCAACCTATGAGCCATCCCCCCATCCACCACCACCTGGCTTTTAAGTGAGTTTTTTTTTTTAAAGATCTCATTACTGTGTTGTAAAGGCTCTTTCTTTATTCTGGATACTGTTTATATCAGGCCCCAAACTTGGCAATTATTTTTCTTCTGGCCTGTGAATTTATTTCAACTGTCTATGCACTAGTTTTTAAGATTTCCCTTTGATGAAGTCCATATACATTTAAGGATCATCAGAGAAATCTTTGCCTAATCCAAGATGACTGGGGTTTCCCTCTGCATTTTCCTTTAGAAGTTTTCGATTTTACCTTTCCGTCTTTGATGCATTTTTGGTTAATTTTTGTTGACCAGGTGAAGCAAGGGTTTGTTTTCTTTTTTTGCATGTGTTTTTTTCAGTTTTCTCAGTCTATTGAAAGATACCTCACCTAGTTAGTTACCATACCTAGTTAGCTACCTTACCTAGTTAGTTACCTTGGCAACTCAGTTCACACCTCAATAAGGGCTGTGGTTAGCTGCCCAGGTTGTAGGAAGCCCTCAGTTTTATCCCTAGCACAGGGAGGGAGCAGGGATCTCTTGACTACAAATTCAACAGTTTATTCTGGACTGTTAATTCTGCCCTACTGAGTTATCGGTCTATCTTGACTGCAGAGTATTACAGGAGGTTTTCAAATCAGCGTTATAAATACATGGTCTTTGTTTTAACCTGCTTGGGCTAGTCAAAGGCCTTTGCTGTGCCTTGCCTTGCCCAATCCCCACCCACTGTGGGTTAAACCAAGTCTTCACCCGTGCTGTACAAATGCTCTTCCATTGGCCAGTTTCCCCAGCCTTCTTTAACTTGTTATCTTGAGACAGGAGGTTACAAAGTTGCCTGGCCTGGCCTTGAACTCCCCGGGGTAGCCCAGGCAGGCCTTGAACTTGTGATACTCCTGCCTCAGCTTCTTACTTAGCTAGGATGACAGGCCTGTGCCACTGAGTTTAGCTTTGTATTACATTTTCATATAGATTTAAAAATCATTTATTGCTTGCCACCATAAAACCTTTTGGGTTTTAACGATAGGAATTAAACTGAATCTGTGTATTAATTTGGAGAGAATTGCTCGTGCAGGCAACTCTAAGCTCAGTGGGTCTCAAAAACGGAACACAGGTGTGAAATGGGAGGAGGCTTTGGGAAGAAGGGGGCTCTGAGGAGTAGGAGGGGGAATGAGGGGGATGTGAAAATGAACAAAATTCATGATATTCCCAGGTAAGTAGGAAATTGGATGAAGGTGACATCCTACTGTGACTGTGGTTTTCATTTTCCCAATGATTAGTGAAGTTGTGCTTTTTTTTTTTTTCACATTTTTCCTGTCAATTTGTGTATTCCTTTGAGTAATGCTGGTTTAGATCCAGTGCCTGTCATTTACTTAGACTGTTTGCTACAAAGCTATGAGAGTCCTTTGTGTTCTCGGTAACAGTCTGGATGGATCCGATGCACAGTGTGAGAATACCTTCTCAAAACGTACTTGAAAACTATTGTAACCAAATCAGCCTGACGTAGCACACTCAAGGACCACAGGAATAAGACAAATAAATGCGTAGGAACACAGAGTCAGCTGGTCTTTGACAAAGTCCGCTACAGCGTGAGTGAACTTCCCCTGAGGCCCGTGTGTGAAGCTAAGTTCCCAGCACCTGGTGCTACAGGGAGGCCGCAGAAACTTTAAGAAATGGAGCCCATTGGGAGATTCTCTGGTTGCTAGGGAACATCATTGATGTAAAACTTTGGATCTGGCCCTTTCCTATTTTATCCTTTTGTACCTGACAAGACCTTCAACAGCACACATCCTACCATAGTGTAGCATGCTGCCACATGCTCAAGGAATAGGACCAGGGGCTGGGGATTTAGCTCAGTGGTAGAGCGCTTACCTAGGAAGCGCAAGGCCCTGGGTTCGGTCCCCAGCTCCGAAAAAAAGAACAAAAAAAAAAAAAAAAGAAAGAAATAGGACCAAAGGGTCATGGACAGAGGCCTCCAAAATAAACCTCTACTTAACAACAACAAAAACAAACAAACAAACAACCCAACTGTTTTATCTCAGGTATGTTTTACAGGAACAGAAAGCTGACTAACATGGATACTAGAATGCTTCTTGTGGAAAGGCCCATGTGTGTAAAATCAACTCTAAGCATATTACAGACTGAAGGGAAGAGCCACATCGGAGAAGCTCCTGAGGAGAGGGGCAGCTGATGCTTCTGTGGGTTTGGAAATCGGTAGTCTAATGCCTCTCACTCGGTTCTCTTCCATCAGATAGTTGATTTAACTCTTCCTTGCTTGCTGTGGACTGTGTTTCTCCTTTCTGTGGAGAGCAATGTTGTTACTTTAATAGGAATTATGGGAAATCTGTAGATCCTTCAGGGGATGTGGCTGTCTTAGCAATACTAACTCATCTAATGCCACGTGTGCCATGCTATTTCTTTATATCCTGTCAGTTACTTTCATTCATTTTTCTCTTCTTTGATTAAATTTATTTCTAGGTCTGTATCTCCTCTGTGTCTGTCTGCCTGCCTGCCTGTCTTTCTCATCTCTCTTTCTCTCTCTCTCTAACAGCATTGCTTTTTAAATATTCATTGCTTTTAATTTTATTTTTAATTGTATTTACTTAACTATTGGCACGTGGCTATGCTGCTGGCTTTTGATGTTGATTTTGTGACCTATCTCTTTGATGAACTCACCACGGCACCTTCAAGTACTGAGGGCTTCCCTTTATGCTCTCCATTCCCAGTGCTATTAATTCGTTCATTTATTTTCCATGGCCTTATCACTGACTAGGATTCCCAGCACTGTGTGGGATAAAAGCGATGTAAGTCGGCATCCTTGTCCTGGTCGCTAACCTGAAGATGAAGGTTTCCTCCCCATTCAGGAGGACGCTAACTATGCTCGTTTTATCTGGCCTTTTATCATGAAGAGATTTGAATTTCATTAAGGACTCTCTCTGTTGGAGTGATCAGATGGTTCTGTGCTTCATTTTATTGGGGGGGGGGTGTTCCGGCCTGTTTTTATGCCCATTTGATAAAAGTTAGAGTCATCTGAAAGGAGGGAAGCTCAATTCTTTTTTTTTTTTTTTAAAGATTTATTTATTTTATTTATATGAGTACATCACTGTAGCTGTCTTCAGACACACCAGAAGAGGACACTGGATCCCATTACAGATGGTTGTGAGCCACCATGTGGTTGCTGGGAATTGAACTCAGAACCTCTGGAAGAAGCGGTCAGTGCTCTTAACCTCTGAGCCATCTCCCCAGCCCGCTCAATTCTTTAAAAAAAAAAAAAATTGCTTCCCTAAGCCCCAGCTGTTGGTCATTTCTTAATTATCAATTGGTGGGAGAGGCCCAGCCCATTGTGGGCGGAGCCATCCCTGAGCAGGTGGTCCTGGGTTCTGTAAGAAAGCAGGCTGAGCAAGCCCTGAAAAGCAAGCCGTCCCTGGCCTCTGCATCAGCTCCTGCCTCCAGGTTCCTGCCTTGCTGCGTTCCTGTCCTGACTTCCTACAGTGATGGACTGTGCTGTGGAAGCATAAGTCAGATAAACCCTTTCCTCCCCGAGTTGTTTTGGTCATGGCATTTTATCATAGTAATGGTAACCCTAACCAGGGCAGCTAATTGATGACATTTCTTGGTTGGCTATGTTAAGCCATCTTTCCCTCTTTGGGATGGATCCCATGGGGTTGCAGTGGATAAGATTTCTAAGATTTCTGTTGATTTTTCTTGTTGGTATTTGTTGGAAAGTTTTGCATCTGTGTTCATTAGGAGTTCTGGCCTGTAGCTGTCCTTTGGTCAAAACAGTGCTAACCTGGAGCCCGAGAAATGACTCAGTGGTTTAAAGTAGATGTGATGTTCTCAGACCATCTGAGTTTAGTGGCCAACGCCTACATCAGGTGGCTCACAACCACCTGTAACTCCAGCTCCAAGGGGATCCCATGCCTTTGGCTCTCTACACCATATATATAATTAAAAATAATAAAAATAAATCTTAATAAAAAGATAATGCTGGCCTCATAAAATGAGTTTGGGAACATTTTTTTCTCCTCTTCCCCCTCTTCCTCTTCTTCCTTCTCCTCTTCTTCTTCTTCTTCCTCCTCTTCCTCCTCCTCCTCCTCCTCTCACCTCCCCTTTTAATTTTAGGCAGGGTCTTACTATATAAACCTGGCTTGCCTGGAGCTTACCATGTAGACAAGGCTGGCCTCCGACTCACAGAGATCAGCCTGCCTCTGCCTCACATGTGCTGGGATCTAAGGTGTGCACCACTGTAGGTTGATGTCATTATGCAGTTGAAGGCACATGCAAGATAAAACGAGGCCTGTCATTGGACGAGAAGAAAGGGAAGCGGGAACAGAGGTTTTAGAAGGAGAAGGAGGAGCAGAAAGGGAGAAGCAACATGGAGGCATATGTAAATGTAAATGATCCTCGCCATACATCCCTTCGTAGACACAAGTTGTTATGACTATTCTTAAGGGATGGATGTGTACAGGATTTTGTGTGTCTAGAATAGCAAACTATGTCTTATCTAGGTGGGCAGCTTATATCCTTATCAGTTGGTTGTGAGTTAATGTGTGGATGTATTTGTACTGAGTAATTAACGTATAAATCTGGTTGTTGGCTTACAGTTGGTTGAGTCATGACTTCACTGGGGTATTGGGAGTGTGAGCAGAGTCTGTGACAGGAAGCCATACTATAGAATCTAGGACTATAGAATGCTTGGTGCTAGGGTGGCCTGGGCCTGTACTAGCACGGCCTGTGGAATGTGATGTTTGTGTAAGGAGTGGTAACAACCCACCAAGGGGACAGTGTGTGAAAGTGGCTGACAGGGAAACAGAGCTCGAGAATTCACACAGAGTGGGAACTCAGGGGAGCTGCTTCTGCTGCTTTTTTTTTTTTTCTGCTGCTTTTTTAAAATTACACCTCAACACACCACCATGCCCATTGTTTTTTTTTTGTTTTGTTTTGTTTTGTTTTGTTTTTTGTTGTTTTTTTTTAACCAAATGAAGAATGGGTATCAGTTTTGAAAATGTTTGGTAGAATGCATCAGTAAAGCTGCTGTAGGCCTGATCTTCTGGGTTGGGAGGTGACCCCAAGGGAGGGCCTTGGGTAATTGGGGGATATATCATTTTTC
The DNA here is from genome assembly GCF_021556685.1 of Rattus norvegicus. Lineage (NCBI taxonomy): Eukaryota > Metazoa > Chordata > Mammalia > Rodentia > Muridae > Rattus > Rattus norvegicus. The sequence continues at coordinate 41,853,378 of NC_141547.1, forward strand.
ATAGGACCCTGGCTTTTTTTAACTTATTCACTTACATTCCACTCACTTCCCCCTCCCAGTCACCCCTCCCACAATCCTTCCTTCCAAGCCCCCTCCTCTTTTCCTCTGAGCAAGTGGGGACCTTCCTGGGTATCTCCCTCACCCTGGTACATCAAGCCTTCTGCTGGGCTAGGCTTATCCTCTCCCACTGAGAACAGACAAGGCAGCCCAGCTAGAAGAACATATCCCATGTTCAGGCAACAGCTTTTAGGCTAGCCCCTACTCCACAGTTGTTCCGGACCCACATGAAGACCACAGGACCCCCTCAATAGGTCTCATGAGAGGACAGAACACACTTTGCCTGTCCTGTCCCCCACCCTCTGCTCCAGGTTGGAGATGCTGTCAATCACTTCTGCCCACACTTCTTCTGTCGTTGCTGTGTCAGGAGATGGTGCAGAAGGACAAACCCTCAGCCTACGGCTGCACTGTGCCATTTCAGAGGTTGCCTCAGATGCGTGAGCTAAGTGAACCTCTCTTTCGTAAGTAGCCCATGTCAGGGCACTTCACTGTCATGTCACAGAGACGACCGACCGACAACAGATACATGTAGTTCTAGGTTTGTGTATTGAGGGGCATTTTTATTATCCATTGTTTATTTATTCAATCTTGTTTAATCATAGTTGGTCTGCTTGTCCTAGTTTTCTGTTTCTTTATGTTTCAGTTGTGGCTGGGTGCATGCCTTAAAACCCAGCACTTAGGGGCTGGGGACTTAGCTCAGTGGTAGAGCGCTTGCCTAGGAAGCGCAAGGCCCTGGGTTCGGTCCCCAGCTCTGAAAAAAAGAACCACAAAAAAAAAAAAAAAAAAAAAAAAGAAAGAAAGAAAAAACCCAGCACTTGAGAGGCAGAGGCAGTGGATCTCTGTGAGTTCGAGGCCAGTCTGGTTTACATAGTGTGTTCTAAGACAGCCAAAACTATGTAGGGAGTCTGTCTCAGAGAGAGAAAGAGAGAGGGGGAGGGGCTGGAGAGTTGGCTCAGTGGTTAAGAGCACTGACTGCTCTTCCAGAGGTCCTGAGTTCAATCCCATCATCCACATGGTGGCTCACAGCCATCTGTAATCTGATGCCCTCTTCTGGTGTGTCTGAAGACAGCTACAGTGCACTCATAATAAATAAATAAATAAATAAATAAATAAATAAATAAATAAATAAATCTATCTTTAAAAAAAAGAAAGGAAGGAAGATTGATTGATTCAATTATGGCAAATGTATTGTGTCCAAAGAACTTGTCAATTTCCTCTAGGTTACCAAATTTCTTGGCAAATAGTCATTTAACGGTCCTTTATGTCTCTGTGGTGTCAGTTATAACGTTTCCATTTCATCTCCGATTTTACTTGTGGTCCTTGTTTCTTTTGTTAATGTAGGCGAGTTTATCATTTCTGTATACATTTTTAAAAATTACTTGATTTTTGTTGATCTTTTGAGTTTGGGCTTCTTGTTGTTCTTTATTTTTATTGTTTCATTTCGTTTATTTTCCCTCTGATAGAATTTCTTCCTTCTGACTTTGGATCTGGGTTTTTTCTTACGTTTTTCATGTCTGTAAGATGCAAGCCGGTTATTTGAGCTCACACACTGCTTATGTGGCAGAGGCGCCAGTGGTTCTATTGTCTCCGCAGGCTCCTGCTGACATCCGTAGGCACTGGGGTGTTATGGTTCTGTTTGAGGATATTTTGTGACTTATTTTCTTCATTAACCTGTTGGTGGTCTAGACATGTGTTAGATGCTTTCCATACCTCATCCATGTGGTTTCTTTCTTTCTTATTTTTCTTTTTTTATTTACATTTCAAATGTTATTCCCTTTTCCGGTTTCCTGGAGATAAGCCCCCTATCCCATCCCCTCCCCTTCTTCCATAAGGGTGTTCCCCTCCCCATCCATAACCCTTTCTACTTCCCCACCAGGACATTCCCCTACACTGGGGGGTCCAGCCTTGGCAGGACCAAGGGCTTCTCCTTCCATTGGTGCCTAACAAGGCCATCCTCTGCTACACAAGCAGCTGGAACCCTGGGTCAGCCCATGTATAAATTCTTTGAGTAGTAGTTTAGTCCCTGGAAGCTCTGGTTGGTTGGCATTGTTGTTCTTATGGGGTTGCAAGTCCCTTCAGCTCCTTCAATCCCTTCTCTAATTCCTCCAATGGGGGGTCCCATTCTTAGTTCCATGTTTTGCTGCTAGCATTCACCTCTCTATTTGACATGCTCTGGCTATGCCTCTCAGGAGACAGCTATATCTGGCTCCTGTCAGCACACACTTCTTAGCTTCATCAATCCTATCTAGTTTTGGTGGCTGCATATATGTGAGCTGTATACCCATGTGGGACAGGCTCTGAATGGCCGTTCCTTCAGTCTCTGCTCCAAACTTTGCCTCCATATCCCCACTTATGAATATTTTTGTCCTCCTTTTGAAGAAGGAGTAAAACATCTACACTTTGGTTGTCCTTCTTCTTGAGCTTCCTGTGGATTGCATCTTGGGTAATTCGAGCTTTTGGGCTAATATCCACTTATCAATGAGTGCATACCATGTGTTTTTCTGTGATTGGGTTACCTCACTCAGGATGATATTTTCTAGTTACATCCATTTGCCTATAAATTTTATGAAGTCATTGTTTTTGATAGCTGAGTAGTACTCCATTATGTAAATGAACCACATTTTCTGTATCCATTCCTCTGTTGAAGGATATCTTAGTTCTTTCCAGCTTCTGGCTATTATAAATAAGGCTGCTATGAACATAGTGGAGCACGTGTCTTTGTTATATGTAGGGGCATCTTTTGGGTATATGCCCAGGAGAGGTATAGTTGGGTCCTCAGGTAATGCAATGTCCAATTTTCTGAGGAACCTCCAGACTGATTTCCAGAATGGTTGTACCAGTCTGCAATCCCACCAACAATGGAGGAGTGTTCCTCTTTCTCCACATCCTTGCCAGCATCTGCTGTTACCTGAGTTTTTGATCTTAGCCATTCTCACTGCTGTGAGGTGGAATCTCAGGGTAGTTTTGATTTGCATTTCCCTTGATGACTAAAGATGTTGAGAATCTCTTTAGGTGTTTCTCAGCCATTCTATAGTCCTCAGCTGAGAATGTTTTGTTTAGCTCTGTACCACATTTTTAGTAGGGTATTTGTCTCCCTGCGGTCTAACTTCTTGAGTTCTTTATATTTTGGATATCAGTCCTCTATCAGATGTAGGATTGGTAAAGATCTTTCTCCAATCTGTTGGATGCTGTTTTATCCTAATGACAGTGTCCTGTGCCTTACAGTAGCTTTGCAGTTTAATGAGGTCCCATTTGTCGCTTCTTGATCTTAGAGCATAAGCCATTGGTGTTTTGTTCAGGAAATTGGGGAAAATGCCTATGTGATCAAGACTCTTCCTCACTTCTTCTTCTATTAGTTTGAGTGTATCTGGTTTGATGTGGAGGTCCTTGATCCACTTGGACTTAAGCTTTGTACAGGGTGATAAGAATGGATCAATTTGTATTCTTCTACATGCTGACCTCCAGTTGAACCAGCACCATTTGTTGAAAATGCTATATTTTTTCCATTGGATGGTTTTAGCTCCTTTGTCAAAGATCAAGTGACCATAGGTGTCTGGGTTCATTTCTGGGTCTTCAATTCTAATCCACTGATCTACCTGCCTGTCTCTATACCAGTACCATACAGTTTTTATTACTATTGCTCTATAACACTGTTTGAGGTCAGGGATGGTGATTCTGCGAGAAGTTCTTTTATTGTTGAATATAGTTTTCACTATCCTGGGTTTTTTGTTATTCCAGATGAATTTGCCAATTGCTTTTTCTAACTCTGTGAAGAATTGACTTAGAATTTTGATGGGGATTGCATTGAATTTGTAGATTGCTTTTGGTAAATTGGCCATTTTTACTATATTAATCCTGCCAATCCATGAGCATGGGAGATCTTTCCATCTTCTGAGACCTTCTTCAATTTCTTTCTTCAGAGACTTGAAGTTCTTGAAATATAGATCTTTCAATTACTTGGTTTGAGTCACACCAAGGTATTTTATGTTATTTGTGACTATTGTGAAGGGTGTCATATCGCTAATTTCTTTCTCAGCCTGTTTATCTTTTCTGTAGAGGAAGGCTACTGATTTGTTTGAGTTAATTTTATACCCAGCCACTTTGCTGAAGTTGTTTATCAGGCTTAGTAGTTCTCTGGTGGAACTTTTGGGGTCACTTAAGTATACTATCATATCATCTGCAAATAGTGATATTTTGACTTCTTACTTTCCAATTTTTATCCCTTTGACCTCCTTTCATTGTCTGATTGCTCTGGCTAGGACTTTGAGTACTATATTGAATGAGTAGGGAGAAAGTGGACAGCCTTGTCTAGTCCCTGATTTTAGTGGGATTGCTTCAAGTTTCTCTCCATTTAGTTTAATGTTGGGAACTGGTTTGCTGTATATGGCTTTTACTATGTTCAGGTATCCTTGTGGTTTCTAAAGCTTTCCTTGTTGCATTCTGACTGCAAAGGACATCCAGCAGAATCTCAATTCTGAACACTGTGCAGAGACCTGATTAGTGGTCTGTTATATGATCTGGGAGGACGCAGCAAGCACAGATGAGAAGAATATGTCTGTGGCAGCTACTGGATGGAGTGTTCTGTGGAGATCTGTCATGCCCATTTGATCTAGGACACAGTTTAATGAGACTCTGCCATTTGTTGGTTTTCTGCCCGGGTGGTCTGTCCATTGCTGAAGGGAGTTACGCTATCCCACACTATCACTTGCTACTGTGGCCCTCGCTGTTGATCAGTGTTCACCGGTGTGTCCCTGTGCTCTGTTATTGGGTGTATATACATTTATAGTAATTCCTCTTGCTGATTGGCTCCTTTCTCATTCAGTAATGACTTTCCTTGGCCCTTTCTCTACTTTCAAATTTAAGAATTGTTTTTGGGTGTGATATCAGTGTGGCCATTTCACACACGCATACCTCTTCTCCAACTCCAGGCACGCTTATCTTTGAGTTCCCTGGTCTTCCTTTTTTAAAAAAAAAAATCTTTTCCTTTCTTTACAGATACCTTCTTCTTCGTGATGGTCAGTGTTAACTGTCAACTTGGTAGAATCTAGAATCACAGGGAACGGTCATGTTTGTGAGGGATTGCCTTGATTGTCTTTTTTTTTTTTTTTTTGGTTCTTTTTTTCGGAGCTGGGGACCGAATCCAGGGCCTTGCGCTTCCTAGGTAAGTGCTCTACCACTGAGCTAAATCCCCAGCCCCCTGCCTTGATTGTCTTAACTGATGTGGAAAACCTTAGAGCTTGACTCACCCAGGAGATCCTGCACTGCCTAAACTGGAGAAAACCAACTGAACAGCAGCGGGAATTCATTTCTCTCTGCTTCCTGACTGTTGATGCCCTGTGACCAATTGCTTCAAGCCCCTTGAGTTCCTCACGTGATGTGCTGTACCTTGAGCTGTGAGACAGAATAAATCTTCCTCTGTTGAGTTGCTTTGCCAGGCTGTTTTGTCCTGACCGGAGGAATAGAAGCTAAGGACAGCTCGTGCCATGGTTTTACTTCATTGTGAACCGTTTAGCACGAGGATTGTCGCTGGTTTAAAGTTTCTTCTATCTCCCTCTTTGTGGCATTGATAGAGAATAGAATTGTCTCCTGGCATTTTCTTGAAGTTTTTCAAGATTCCTTAAAATAGCTACTTTAAATCTCCGTCTGAGGGGCCTGGAGAGATGGCTCAAAGTTTAAGAACACTAACTGTCCTTCCAGAGGTCCCAAGTTTAGTTCCCAGCACGACATGGTGGCTCACAACTGTCTATAACTGTAGTCCTGTAGGATCTGATGCCCTCTTCTGGTGTGTGGGTGTACATGAAAACAAAACCTCCATAAAATAAATAAATGTTTTTTTAAAATCTGAGATTTTAAGATTAGTTCCTTAGTGGCCAGCTTCAGATGTCCATTATGTGAGGTCACTATTTCTTTAAAGGTTGTGTTTGCTGGCATCCACTGACATCTATGGGTTGAAGAGTTGATATTTATTTCTCTTTTCTGTTACCTGACTCCATTTCTATCCTAGGGATAGAAGGCTCTTTCTTCCAGGTGGTGTGCACTGCCGTGACTTCAGCAGTAGATGGCGCTCTAGTGCGCGGCTGGACTCCAGTCTGCTCTTGCTGCATTGCCCTTGTGTTCACACTAGAGGGCCTACCAAGCCGGTGTCACTTCCAAATCAGTATTGGCCTTGCTGTACAGGAGGGCGAGCCTTTCTTCGTCCATTCTCACAGGTCTCTTCTTGGGTCCAGGGGAGATGCAGAAGTCTCAGAGTCCCTGGCCCTAGAACTGGTTTCACCATGGAAACCCTAGAAGAGGGCATCACATTCCCTAGACCTGTATTACTACTGCTTGTGAATTGCCCAGTGCGGGTTCTGGGAACTGAATTGGTGTTCTCTGAGACAGCAGCAAGCGCTATATCTCTCCACCCCCACTTTGTCATTTTCAGTGTACAAGCTTTGGATTTCTTTTGTCAATTTCGAGTATTTTGTTATCTTTTCATCAATTTTAACAAAATTGCTTTTCTTAATCTCATTTTCAGGTTGTTCATAGCTAGTCCATAAACTGTAATAGAGTTTTGTTTTCCTACA